>NC_134358.1:136564952-136772452 GCF_048569485.1 Anomaloglossus baeobatrachus
TAGTGCACCCAATAAGCTAATTTTTATGGTCTTCACCAAGAGGATGTTGCTCCCAGTATTCCCTTGGGTCATGTTTTTACACTGCTTTACATAATTATCCTGTGGGCATTGTCGTCTTTCTAAACATCATAAAAAGTAGCACTAAGTAAAAAGGCCCATACCTTTGGAATAATAATGCTAGATTTAAAAAAAACAACAATAATCCAATAAAAAATGAAATATGGAGCATAAAAAATAGAGTAAGATCAGGCCATAATCATCCAGTCATCTTTAAGTTTACAGGGAACCTGTCAGGTCCAATATGCACCCAGAACCACGAGCAGTTCTGGGTGCATATCTCTAATCCCTTCCTAACCGTCCCTGTATACACACTACTGTCCTCGCTCATTAGCATACGGTAAAAGATCTTTAGAAATACTTTTTTTTAAAGAACTCTTTATCTATGCTAGTGTATACAGGGATGGTTAGGCAGGGATTAGCAATATGCACCCAGAAGTGCTCTTGGTTCTGGGTGCCTATTGCACCTGACAGGTTCCCTTTAACCAATAAACTTACAAAGACTTCTATATATTAAATATCTATTCATATCATACCCTTCCTAGACCACCAGAAATATTAGGTATTAGCCCTGAAATTATACTATTCAACAGGGATACAGGAATACCATCCACCTTAAACCGCCTAATGTATAATTCATTATGTAGTAAATGCAGATAGTGACCCAAAGGAGTATAATTGAGATACAAGTTGACATATAAAAATATATCTGTTTATGTCATGGGCACTTGGAAATTATTCATTTTAAAAGCCTGTGCCTCCACCTCCTATTGTAAAATGTTATAATATGCCAATCAGACTTAAAGTGGATCTGGCCCAAGATTTTGCAGTACAAACTGCATACATTATTAAAAATATCTCTTAGACCTGATGAGGTTGGTGTACTTAATTTAAAAATCCTTGTCAGAATAGCTGTATATTCCTCTATTGAAAGTCCTGTTTTGGACCAGAGGGAGGTTATATTATGCTACCAGAAATGTGACCTAGCAGTACTGATGAGCGAACCCGAACAGTAAAGTTCAGGGCTCGTAAGTTGTAACGGACATTGGAGGTACGGAACTCGAACTTGAACACGGACTTTTAAAAAAGTCTGTGTCCGAGTTCGGGTACTGTTCATATGCTAATAAAGATTGTTGAAAGGCTGCAACGCAGCCAATCAACATGCTTTGTTGCATCAGTAGATGCCTGTATGCTGCTGTGAACAATAGAGAAAAAAAATGACATGGGCTCCCACCCATTTTTGATAACCAACACAGATAAAGGAGACAGCTGCAGTCTGCAACCCTCAGCTGTCTGATTTACCTTCGCTAGTTATCAAAAATAGAGGGGATCCCAAGACGTTTTTTAAAATTATTTATTTAAGTAATTGAAAAAAAAACAGCTTGGGTTCCCCACTATTTTTGATAACCAGCCAAGGTAAAGCAGATGTCCCAGGGGGCATTGCTCTAGAATCATTGCGTTGAGAAACACGTGATGGTGTCTCCGCAGTGGTGGATGTTGATCTCCCTAAGGTCAACCATCCTTGCTCACATAGTCTTTTACTAGGCAATGTCCCACTAGCCAGATTCCTACTCCACACTGATGAGGGGCAAATACCCCGAAACGGCTGTCTGTGGATGGATACCATGTTTGGCATAGGTGGTCTCCTTGACTGGAGACTGCCCTTCCCGTGGTTGTTCCTTCCCGGTGAAAGACCTGGCTAGTTTCCTGCCAGCGTTGAGAAACATGTGATGGTGTCTCCGCAGGCCTTCTTGCTTTGAATATTTCCCAGGGGGCATTGCTCTAGAATCATTGCGTTGAGAAACACGTGATGGTGTCTCCGCAGTGGTGGATGTTGATCTCCCTAAGGTCAACCATCCTTGCTCACAAGGTAAAGCAGACAGCCGGGGGCTGAAATTATCAGGATGGGAAGGGCCATGGTTATTTGGCCTTTCCCAGCAAAAAAATATCAGCCCGCAGTTGCCCCAGAATTGGTGCATCCATTGAATGCACCTATTCTGCCGCTTTACACTGCTCTCACTGATTGCCATGCTGCAATGGCAATTGGATTAATACTTTTGAGGTTGATGTCAGCAGTGAAATAACAGCTGTCATCAAACCCAGAGGTTAGTAACAGAGAGGAATCTATCAGATATCGCCAATACTAACCCAGCAAGTGTAGAGTTAAAAAAAAGAGACACAGGGGAAAAAAAAGGTTATTTGAATATCAAGTCGCCACATTTCCTTTTTCACCAATTTTAATTCAAAAGAAATCTTAGAAGGTCCGACGTAATCCAATGGAGTAATGTTCCACAATGCCCATCGATTCCTATGAAACTCCATCCTAAGAACGTTTTCAGACTGAGACTCCATAGGTCACTACGAGTCAGTGGAAGGTATGGAATTTCTCACTTTTGATCCCGAGCCGAACTTTTAACTAATGTCCGATCGATCCCGGCGAACCTGAACTTACACTGATCCAGTCATCTCTATCTAGCAGCTTAAATGTAAATGAATAACTTAATATTTGAGTGTCCATAATGAGAAATTGACCAATAGTCTAATATGTTTGGAGACCTCTTGACTCTCTTCTGAAAGATGATGTCAGGGGAGAGAAGGATTCAGCTTGTTGGATTTCTAGTGGCCGAACCTTTGGTTCTCTATGAGAGAGGCTTATCTCTTGGAGAAAACAGGAGTGCTCGGCCAAACTAAGTGTTCCTGTATCAAAAAGGAATAGGTTCGGCTCAACCACTGATTAGTTGCTCAGAAGTAATCATAACATGTTTTATGGTCCGTTCAGACAAAAATGCCACCCATACTTAATAGATAGCCTTTGGTGAATAGATTGTTGAATAGAACAATAACATGGTGAATACAAATATAACACGGATGAGTGCTATGTGATATTTGATTGGATAGCACTCAGTCCAATGTTATACTATGGAGCAGTGCCAATCAGCGCTTTTTTTCTCATGCTGATTCTGTATGAGAAAAAATTGCAGCATGCTGCGATTAACAGCGCAAATAGGACAACACTCACCCATTGACGTCTATGGTTGACATCCAAGTGCAGTCCGATTTCCGTGGACTCGTAGAATGAAAAGATGGAGAAATTTTGTTCTTCTTCTCCTGATACTGTGCTCCGAATCTGTTATCCAAGAGAATTGGATTACACTAAGCTGACACTCTGATGAACCTCTGCCACAGTTTGAGCCAAGTGTCATAATAGACCAAATTTTCTTGCAATAGAGAGATTACGGCTGTGTGATTGCAGTCATACAGGAACACTTGAGATAAAAAACTTTGGCACACTTAAGGTGGTGTCACACACAGCGACAACGACAACGATGTCGCTGCTACGTCACCATTTTCTGTGACGTTGCAGCGACTTCCCGTCGCTGTCACTGTGTGTGACATCCAGCAATAACCTGGCCCCTGCTGTGAGGTCGCTGGTCGTTGCTGAATGTCCAGCTTCATTTTTTGGTCGTCGCTTTCCCACTGTGACGCACACATCGCTGTGTGTGACAGCGAGAGAGCGACGAAATGAAGCGAGCAGGGAGCAGGAGCCGGCGTCTGGCAGCTGCGGTAAGCTGTAACCAGGGTAAACATCGGGTAACCAAGGGAAGACCTTTCCCTGGTTACCCGATATTTACCTTCGTTACCAGTGTCCACCCTCGCTGCCAGTGCCGGCTCCCTGCTCTCTGCACATGTAGCTGCATTACACATCGGGTAATTAACCCGATGTATACTGTAGCAAGGAGAGCAGGGAGCCAGCGCTAAGCCGTGTGCGCGGCTCCCTGCTCTCTGCACATGTAGCTGCAGTACACATCGGGTAATTAACCCGATGTATACTGTAGCAAGGAGAGCAGGGAGCCACCGCTAAGCAGTGTGCGCGGCTCCCTGCTCTCTGCACATGTAGCACAGCGTCGTTATGATTGCTGCTGCTTCTGCTGTGTTTGACAGCTAAGCAGCGATCATAACAGCGACTTACAAGGTCGCTGTTACGTCACAGAAAATGGTGACATAACAGCGACGTCGCTGTCGCTGTCGCTATGTGTGAACCCAGCTTTAGTTTGAAAAAAAGAACAATAGTACTTGAAGAATGTTTGTGTCTTTATTAAATAATGGGGAAAACAAAAAGATCCAAAAACGTTCACAAAGAAAAATTGTCCCACGTTTTGGCTCGGGTAAGAGCCTTCGTCGGGGACACAGATACAAGAAAATTGAACGTTCAGTATGGATAGGTGAGTAAACGAATTTGGTAATGGTCACCTAAATCAAAGTTTGAGGCTCTTAGAACAATTATATATTGATATGTGTCATCATATTGGGAGACATGTTATGGTAGACACTTTATCCCAGTGTGGATTGTTCTGGTAAGAAAATAATTGGAAAATCGGTACTGCCTAGACAGATTTTGGAGGAACTGTTGTCCTGGGATACTAGGACCTAAGTAGTAATGTAGAAGCAAGTGATCACTAGATGACGTGAATCGGCATATGCCCTGAGTAGCTACTGGATTAAAGTTGTTCCAGAACTAGCCTATATAATATGATGATACGCCCTGTGTCTCCTATAAGTGAGGAGGAATGGGGAAATGCCTTGGTAGATGCCTGCTTCTTGGTAGTCACAGTGGGCCCTGTCTCCACTCACTTCCCCTGGAGGAATGTTGGACAAGCAGAAGTGAGAGCACATTAGCACAATAGTGGCCACTGATTAGCTACAGGCATCAACAGCCATAACATTTTATGCGAGAACTAGGAGACCTGGTGCCGAGATAGCTTGAATGGCCTCGATGAGATGAGTTTATAGTGTTAATGGAGTCTCAGATCAAACTCACCAATATAAGTCTATGGATCATTGAAAAAACTGGACTGGACTCAGATGCCATCCATAAGCTGTCCGATTTTCACTCACTGGTATGAGGAGCTGAAGAAACGATAATCAGTTGTTTTTTTTCTTAGTAGAAAAACTAATGAAACTCTAATGGTAAAAACTGAAAGACCGACCAAATGATAATGAAACTCTGATAAAAACACTGATAAAAACTCAAACTATTTTTTATATATGAGAAAAATTATTGATGTCTAAATGAGGCCCAACAGCGACAGATCTGTCTTACTTCTCAAACCAGAAATATAGCAATTACAGCTAGACAGAGTGAAGAGGCCAAAATCCAAGCTGCTTGAGGTCTAGTGTGAAGTTTCCACAATCAGTGATGGTTTGGGGAGCCATGTCATCTGCTGGTGTAGGTCCACTGTGTTTTATCAAGACCAAAGTCAGCGCAGCCGTCTATCAGGAAATTTTAGAGCACTTCATGCTTCCCTCTGCCGACAAACTTTTTGAAGATGGAAATTTAATTTTCCAGCAAGACTTGGCACCTGTCCACACTGCCAAAAGTAGCAATACCTGGTTAATAACTACAGTATCACTGTGCTTGATTGGCCAGCAAACTTGCCTGACCTAGACCTCGTAGAGAATCTATGGGATATTGTCAAGAGGAAGATGAGAAACACCAGACTCAACAATGCAAACAAGCTGAAGGCTGCTATCAAAGCAAACTGGACTTCCATAACACCTCAGCAGTGCCACAGGCTGATCGCCTCCATGCCACGCCGCATTGATGCAGTAATTTATGCAAAAGGAGCCCTGACCAAGGATTGAGGCATTTACTGTATAGACTTTTCAGTAGGTGGCAACATTTCTGAGCTTAAAATCATTTTTTCAGTTGGTCTTATATAATATTCTAATTTTCTGAGATAATGACTGTTGGCTTTTCATTGGCTGTAAGCCATAATCATCATCATTAACAGAAACAAACACTTGAAATAGATCAGTTTGTGTGTAATGACTCTATATAATATATGGGTTTCCCTTTTTGTATTGAATTACTGAAATAAATTAACTTTCTGATGATATTCTAATTTATTGAGATGCACTTGTAACATCAATCAAACTTTATAAACTCAATGTACAGCAGGATCCATTCCCAAATTACATCTGTAAATAACTGCCCTGATGTTGCATGTGAAGCCTCTATATAGGTCTTGTGGGAGACCTATACATTGCACGTCACAGGATGTCCTTCGGAATTCTAAAGGTATGTTACTTAAAAATAAAACAAGTCTCTGCCAAAGAAAACACTAAAATATATAAAATCCTAACCTACAAGCCCTCAAAGTGCCCCACCTATTCCTTTTCTTTAATATCGTAATGCCTTATTTGGCCAACCTCCCAAGTAACGGTAGTCAGGAGGAAACAAAACGAAGGTGTCCTGCTCTGACCTAATTACAAGAGGCTAGAAGTCACGTTTTCTAAGCAACTTACAATAGGAATAATGAGTTATCAAGGAAAATGTGACAATATTTTTACACAAAGGAAAATGCTAATTTAATTGTTATCATAGCAAAATAAGATATCTCATGGTTACTGAGAAAAAAATATATAAATTGTCTTCCTGTTTTTCTCACAAGTTCAACTGAAGAGATTCACGTATGAATCCTTAACCAGATGCCTTCATGTGCACCTGTGCATCTGGGGATATTGCTGTCCCACAAAATTCATTGACAAGTGGATTGTTTACTTTCTGGGCTGATGTTTTCCGCTTTCTGAGCTATTTTTGAGCATTTTTTATTTTAGGATGTCCTGGATGTAAAGCTACACTAAAAATCCTGGTGTAAATTTCATACATCCATGTTTCCTTTCATAAAGGATGTTCTCAGCTTATCTGTCAGCTCCAGGGCAGTCAGGGCCAAAAAGGCAAGGAAATTGAGCAGGTGGTCTAAGAAAGCACTATGAGACCTTGATGGATTGGATATTTTTGCAATTGTCTTCCCAAATTTTATTTATTGCTATGAGTGGGTTTCAACTCGCTGAAATATAATAAAATTGCAATATAATAGGAATTACTATTCTGATTTCTTGGCCAATGGTGAATAACCTGATAACGTGTAGTGGATTTCTATGGATTCCGAATGTGTTCAATTTCCGGTTAACTGTAATTATCACTTGATGTAGATTTCAAAATAAACCATGTAATAATAGATCATTTTTATTTATTATGTACTAATATAATTTCCAACTGTACCTAAAATACAACCTAATAAATCAATTAATGGTCAATGATACAACTTGTACTAGATAAAGTTGTAAAAGGGTCAAAGGCTGTAGATAGAGGAAAACCAGTTGCTAACCCTAATCTGCACCCTAAATTACCCCCAAAATATTGAGCACTTCTTCTGAAAGTGATGAAGAGGTTGGGGATGGGGCACTGACTCACGCAGACTTGGTTGTAGTTAAAAATAACAAACATTATTATGAATGGGGAACAAATCCTAATAATTACAAACAGAGGCACTAAACCTGGCAGTTACAGTCTATTGGCACAAATGCTTGGCAGTTAAACAACTCATAGTAGGCTCAAATCAGTCACTAGTCACATTTGCTCATGGCCATGGGGTAAAGAAGTTTACACACACAATAGGTACAACTGTCACAGTTTAACGCAATCACTCAGCCAGGATACACTGCAATCACTCCTACCAGATAACTGTAGGATTATGAAAGTAATATGGAACAAGAATGCTGCGCTTGCAGTTACAAAAGCTGTCAGGGCTCAGGGATAGAGATGAGCGAACCCGAACTGCAAAGTTTGGGGTTCATACTGATAACAGTCTTTTAAAAAACTCAGTGTCTGAGTTCAGGTACTATATGCATGCTAACCACTCAATCGCACATCGCTGTGCTTGGGTACACTTGGTTCTCGGCCCAGTACAAGCAGCTTGCAATTTCTGAATGGCTCTGATGGGGGGTAAAATCAACATTTTTGGATGTAGTGTGTCCCTCCAAAAAAACCTGCCATTCCTCCACTGGAAGTGCTTTGTTTATGGCTGGCTGTATGAGAGCCAAACTGACCAATCATTGACTTGCAAAGGGTATGCATTGACTTCCATTGGGGTTTCCGCTCTGGGATCAAGTTTAGGAAAAGTCTGGGTCCCAAACTGAATTTTATATAAAGCGCAACTGGACCCGGTGAACCTGAATTTCCACGGGTCTGCTCATCTACACTGAGAAATTCTCCATAGGTCATTTGTGCCATCACCAAACTTGCTTTCTCTGTGTACACATGAAACTTTAAATACAGTTGTCTGCAAAAAGTGTATGTCAGTTTTGAAGATTATATGAAGTTCCCAGCTTCAGGTTAATAACAAATTTTCTATTGGTTGAGGAAATGTAAACGGTGATTGAATGCTTATAGAAGTAATAATAATACTTATTACACAAAAGTGGGAAAATAAGGAGTTATAGGTATAGTAAAAAAAAGGGTATTAAATAATTTCATTTTGTTGATGTTTGGTCTGTCTTATTTTTATGTTTTGTTTTTTTTTTAACTATAAGTACAGTTGAAACCAGATGTTTACATCCACTATCTATAAAGACACATCTGCATGTTTTTTTCACTATCTGACATGAAATAAGCATAAACCTTTCCCGTTTTAAATCAATTAGGAACCAAAATTTTTTATATTTGCCAAATACCAGAATAATAAGAGAGAGAGAGAGAATGTTTTAAGGCATTTTTATTACTTTCTGCAAGGTCAAATGTTTATATACATTTCCTTACTATTTGGTACCATTGCCTTTGAACTGTATTACTTGGGTCAAAAATTTTGGACATCCTTCCACAAGCTTGCAATAGTTGGTAGGAATTTGGGCCCATTCCCCCTGACAGGACTGGTGTAACTGAGCCATGTTTGTAGGTTGCCTTGCTTGCACTGGCCTTTTCAGCTTTGCCTATAAATTTTCAATAGGATTGAGATCAGGGCTTTCTGATGGCCCCGCCAGAAAATTGACTTTGTTATCCGTAAGCCACTTTGTTACCACTTTCGCAGTATGCTTCAGGTCATTGTCCATTTGGAAGACCCATTTCCCCCCAAGCTTTAAGTTTCTGGCTGATGTCTTGAGATGTTGCTTCAGTATTGCCACATAATCTTCTTTCCTCATGATGCCATCTATTTTGTGAAGTGCACCAGTCCCTCCTGCAGCAAAACAGCCCCACAACATGATGCTGTTACCCTAGTGTTTCACAGTTGGGATGGTGTTCTTAGGCTTCAAAGCTTCTCCCTTTTCCCCCCAAATGTAACAATGGTCATTATGACCAAACAGCTCAATTTTAGTTATGTCAGACCAGAGGACATGTCTCCAAAAATTAAGGTCTTTGTTCCTGTGTGCATTTGCAAATATTAATGTGATATAATGGCTTCTTCCTGGCAGAGTGGCCTTCCAGTCCATGTTGATAGTGTATTTGTTTCACTGTGGATAATGACACAATCGTAACAGTTTTCACCAGCATCTTCATAAGGTCTTTTTCTTTTGTTCTTGGGTTGATATGCACATTTCTGACCAAAGCATGTTCATCTTTAGTACACAGAACTCATCTCCTTCCTGAGCGGTATGATGGCTGGACATTCCCATCTTGTTTGTACTTGCATATAATTGTTTGTATAGATGAACAAGGCACCTTCTGGTATCTAGAAATTGCACCGATGGATGAACCAGACTTGTGCAAGTCCACAATTTTCTTCCTGAGATCTTGGTTGATTTCTATTGACTTTCTCATGATGCTACACAAAGAAGCAGTGTATTTTAGGTGTGTGTTAAAATACATTCACAGGTGTGCCTCAACTCAGATGTTGCCAATAAACCTATCAGAATCTTCCAAAGACATGACATCATCATATGGGCTTTCCCATATTGTTTAAAGGCATAGTACTCTTAGTGTCTGTAAATATTTGACTTTGCAGAAAGTAATAAAATGCCTTAAAAATTCTCTCTTGCTTATTATTCTGGCATTTGTCAAATATAAATAATTTTGATTCCTAATTAACCTAAAACGAGAACATTTTATTCTGATTTCTTATAAGTTAGTGAGAAAAACATACAGATGTGTCTTTTAGAATGTCTATGTAAACTTCTGGTTTCAACTGTAGATATGAAAATGGAATATTAATTATATATCGATTGCCTGGATTGAATACAATCTACTGGGAGATAAGTTATTTTGCGTATACTTGAGCTATAAAATATTGCTTCAAAAATAAAAAAAATAAAAAATACAGAGACGTTTTTGTAATAACATTTCAATTTACTAAGCAAAAAATACAAAAAATATACAACTAATAATAATTAAGACAATTCCTTTAACTGGACTTCAGAAACTCCCCTCCTAAAATGAAAAATGTAACTCTAATGCCGGCGTCATGCGAGACGATCTATCGTGCGATCGCATGAGCGATCGTACCCGCCTCTGTCGCTTGTGCGTCACGGGCAATTAGTTGCCTGTGGCGCACAAAGTCTTTAACCCCCCGTCACACATACTTACCTCCCGGGCGACGATGCTGTGGGCGGCGAACATCCTCTTCCTGAAGGGAGAGAGACGTTCGGCATCACAGCGACGTCACACGGCTGCCGGCCCATAGAAGCGGAGGGGCGGAGATGAGCGGGACGTAAACATCCCGCCCACCTCTTTCCTTCCGCATTGCCGGCGGGACACAGGTAAGCTGTGTTCGTCATTCCCGAGGTGTCACACGAAGCGACGTGTGCTGCAACGGGAACGATGAACAACCGGAGCACAGAAGGAGGAACGACATTTTGAAAATGAACGACGTGTCAACGAGCAACGATAAGGTGAGTATTTTTGCTTGTTCACAATCGTTCGGAGGTGTCAAACAGTACAATATCTCTGCCGATGCCGGATGTGCGTCACGGAATCCGTGACCCCGACGACATATCGCCCGATATATCGTACCGTGTGACGCCGGCATAAGGCTAGGTTCAAAGCAAGGGTTCAGGCACATCTGCGTATAAAATTTGCAAGTGCAATGTGATAAAAAAAATTGCATTGCACCCTCTTCAATGTTAAGCAATAGCGCAAAGCACATCTGCTTGTTTTCCCTTTGCAAAATTCAGCATGGAGGGCAAATCCCAGCATGCTGCGAGTGCCTGTCTGCCTCGCCAATACACATCAATGGGTGCGAGAAAAATGCGCAGCACATGGACAACACACGGACAGCATACGGACATGCATTTTTAACATGGACTGTTATCTACAATACTGTCTAAAGCTAGATATAGATAGTTAAATGATAGATCAATAGATAGATAGTTAATAGGCACACATATATAATGCCCCACCCAATGCATCTTGTAAGCTTGCACCCTTTAGTGCCTTTCACGTGGCACTAAAAGGTGTTTAACCTTGTTTTTAGCCACAAATTTAATATTGTTTTTTTAAAAAAAATGATGTTGGGTCCCCCTTATTTTTGGTAGTCAGCTAGGGTAAAGCAGATAGCTGGAGCCTGCAGACCACAGCTGACAGATTTACCTTGGCTGGTAATCCAAAGCAGAGGTCACCCATGCTGTTGCTTTAAATTATTTATTTAAAAGTAAATTAATCATTTAGAAAAAAAAAAAATGTGGGGTCCCCCCAAATTGGGTCACCAGCTAACAGACAGCTGTGGTCTAGGTCTAGAATTCTCAAGCTGGGATGTCCATGGTTATTGGGCCCTCCCCAGTCTAAAATTAGCAGGCAGAAGCCACCAGAGATGTGGTGCCTCCATTAGATGTACCAATCCTGGCGCTTTGCATTGGCTCATGCCATTGCCCTGGTGCGGTGACAAATGGGGTAATATATGGGTTTGATGCCAGCTGCAAATTGCCAGCTAGCATCAAGCCCTGGTATTAATAAAGGGTGGGCATCTATCAGACACCCCCATTACTAATCCAGTATTTGTAAATGGAAAGAAATACACTAAAAATATGTTATTTATAATAAAATCCTCCAACACCAGCC
The DNA here is from genome assembly GCF_048569485.1 of Anomaloglossus baeobatrachus. Taxonomy (NCBI): domain Eukaryota; kingdom Metazoa; phylum Chordata; class Amphibia; order Anura; family Aromobatidae; genus Anomaloglossus; species Anomaloglossus baeobatrachus. The sequence goes on from NC_134358.1 coordinate 136,576,840, forward strand.
CTCATTCACCAATTTATTAGATAAAAAAAATCCTTTCATGACCACTGTAATCCATAGCAAGATCCAAAGCAAACCTCAAACTCATAAAAAGAGACAAAAAAGACATAAAAAATATTAAAGAGAAAAAGACAAGAGACACTCTCATTCACCAATTTAGTACCCTTCAAAACCCTAATCAACTGTAATCCATAGCGACGCCCCACGACGTCCACAAACTCACTGTTCCAGTCTATGAATAACAGAATTTTCCCTATAGGTTGGCACAGTAGCCACTGCAAGCTCTCAGACACTGCTGTGTGAGAAAAACAGCTGTGACCTTATGAGGTCATCGCAGGTCACAGCAGTGGGATTACACAGTAGCGTGTGACCTACCGCAGGCATTGACATGTGGTGACAACAACATGAGTTCACCACAGGTCAGTGCTCACAGCAGTTCTCACACAAAGTAGTGCAACAGCAACGGGATGAGCTGTGATGAAGCTCCAGGATTGGCTCATCTAATAGATGCGCTACTTCTAATAGATGCGCTACTTTTGGGGTGGCTGCTATTTTTAGGCTAGTGAGGTCCCAATAACCATGGACCTCCCTACCCAAAGAATACCAGACCCCAGCTGTCAGCTACACCTTGGCTGGTGATCAAACTTGGTGATGACCCCACATTTTTTTCAATTATTTAATTTTAAATTAAAAATTTAAAACAACAGCATGGGGTGACCTCTGTGTTGGGTTACCAGCCAAGGTGAAGCTGCCAGATGCAGCTGCTTTACCTTAGCTGGCTACCCAAAATAAGGGGGACCCCACAGCATTTTGAATAAAAAAAAAATATTATTGGCTTAAAAACAAGGCTAAATACTTTTTAGGGAAACATGAAAGGCACTAAAGGGTGCAAGCTTACAATATGCAGGGGGGTGGGACAATACATAGGTGTTGCACATCTATCTATCTATCTTTCTATCTATCTATCTATCTATCCCTCTATCTATCTATCTATATATCTATCTATTTATCTATCCATTTATCTATCTAGCTTTTGAGAGTATGTAAAACTTTATGTTAAAAATGCATGTCACACGGATGTTACACGGACATCACACGGATGACACACCGTTATCACACGGAGACTAGGGGAGGTAGAAAATGCACTTGCATGACATACGGAATAACACTTGCATGTCACTCACATCTCACTGCAAGACAATTCAGGAGCAACAACGGAGCTATATTTTACACGCAGATGTGCAGGTCTTGATTTGTGTGCCCAATTGCATACTACATGGAACAATCATTAATAGCCTCCCTAATGGCACTCCAATGCGTGTAAGTGTGTGTGTGTGTGTGTGTGTGTGTGTGTGTGTGTGTGTGTATATGTGTATCTTCCTAAATTTCTGAGCATTGAGGACACCATTAATTCTGTCCAAATCTCTAACTCCATTTGCTGAAATGCAGCCACATACTTGCAAGGATCATCTATCATTCTTTAATGTTATCCGCAGATACTCATTATTGTATTTCTGTCAAGCCTTTAGGTGAGTAAACTGTCTTCTAGTACAGCTAGAAAATTTGAACTCATTAGTTTAGACCTGCTGCCATTTTTCTGCACCTCAGTACCTATGTTTTTATGCATAGTTGAGTCACTTGCCTTTGTTTCCATATCAAAGGTATTGCTTTTTGGCTGAAATTTTTTCCATCAAGATCATTTCTGTTCTGTCTTCATCAAACAGTAGAAGAGTGAAGCTGAGTCCTACCGATAGCTTCTATCACTGAGTTGATGGCACTGCTTGACATATTCCAATTTCAAAGGGAATTAACTAAAATGGCTCCATCTGCTGCACTGTGTTTCCTTGACCGGCCACTTCATCTATGATCATCCATGTTGCACGTTTGTCAGTCCTTGACAAAAGCTAAATTGACAGTAAGACGAAATGTTAAAATTATGCACGTGGGCAAATAAATTAATGCTTTTCTGCATTTCAACTATTGGAATATTGCCTACTTTTCTTTGTTTACTTGTGATTGTCTATCTATATATACATATTTCTACATCATGTGAGTCATTACCACCTTCGACTAGTGCTGCTCATAGTTGTTTTTTTTCAGGACACAACAGAATGAATGATTTTTTTTCTTCTTTTGCGCCTGATAATGATTCGGCACCCTCTACTACGATGAAAACATTCTAAGTCATCACTTGCCAAGTCCAGGAACAAAAACAACACGTTTGTTTTGAGTTTGATAACTTTATATGGCTAATGAATGTTTTTAGATGTTACTGTTAATGGCCATTGAAGTTGCTTCCTCACCCTGAGGAAGGAAAGAGTGTGTTGCATAAAAACATATTACAACTAAGGAAGGACTTGAGTGTTCCTGAAATCTTGCATCTCGGAGCATTTCTTAACTGAATAATAGAATTTGCCTGAACCTTATATATATATTGAGTATAGATGAGAAAATCTTATGAGCTTCAAATTCTCTTGACTGAATATTCCGCAGAAAATAAATTTGTCACAAATCACAAAATAATGTGAAGTTTCTAATTGCCTGAAAGAAGAAGAAACACTTTCAGGTCTCCTCAGAGTGTACTAAACCTTTTTGCAATCAACTCAAACATAGACTTAGTAATGTCCATATGACTACAACATACATGGTAATAGGTAAAGAAATGGTTTACAGTACAAAAATGGTGGCTACAGTGAAACATGATGGTGGAAGAGTCCATAAGTGGGGATGCAGGAGTGCTGCTGTGTCGGCACATACATTTCATGGTTGGTATCATGAATTCACAGATGCACAGATCTATATTGAAAGAGAATATGCTGCCATCACTCCATGCGCTTGGGAGACGTGCATTTTTCCAACATGACAATGATCCAAAACACACATTAGTTGCATTTCAGAAGAACAGATGAAAAGGATTTAGTGACCAAGTGTCTCCAGATCTGAACCCAATCGATCCCTTATGGGGAATTATGAAGAGGCAGGTTGAGTATCATTATCAAATATTCAGACTCTAAAACAGGTCATTCTTAACGAATGAAAAACCTGTTGCAATATGTCTCCATCTTGATCATTTTATTACTAGAAGACTAAAAGGGGGCTTTACACGCAACGACATTTGTGAAGCACATCCGGCCTCGTTAGCGACATCGTTACGTGTGAGACGTACGAGCGACCGCTAACGATGCAAAATATTCACCAAATCGTTGATTGTTGACACGTCGTCCATTTCCCAAATGTCGTTCCTTGTTCTGGACGCAGGTTGTTCGTCGTTCCTGAGGCAGCATACATCGCTACGTGTGACACCCCAGGAACGACGAACAACACCGTACTTGCGTCCTCTGGCAGTGAGGTGGGCGTGACTTCCATGCGGCTCCTCTCCACCCCTCCGCTTCTATTGGATGCCTGTCGTGGGACGTCGCTGTGACGCCTCACGAACCGCCCCCATAGAAAAGAGGCTGTTCGCCGACCACAGCGACGTCGCTAGGAAGGTAAGTATGTGTGATGGCTCCTAGTGATATTGTGCGCCATGGGCAGCGATTTGCCCGTGATGTACAAACGACGGGGGCGGGTGCTTTCACGAGTGACATTGCTAGTTAGGTGATTATTTTTGCTTGTTAGCGGTCGGTCGTACGTGTCACATGCAACGACGTCGCTAACGAGGCCGGATGTGCGTCACGAATTTCGTGACCCCAACGATATCTCGTTAGCGATGTCGTTGTGTGTAATGCACCCTTTACATCCTCTATACTCTGAACCTCCCACTCTTGTCTCCCGGGCTTTTCTGGTTGTCTGATCAGCCAATAGCTGAGTGGCTGAGAAGGGTGTGATGGACTTGTTACTCGAAGCGGGGATCGAACATCAGATGATAAGGAGGCCCTCCACACGAGTCACAGGATATGTTTTCTGGGGAATACAACCATAATTGTCCCAAACGGAGCGCTCTCTCTCCCTGACGGACGTTACTTTCTGGGCTACCAAAGACACCAATCCCAAAGTATTGCGATGTATCTTGCTCCACACGTCCTCACACTTTCTGCTCACTAGAATCACTGCTGTTCAACATGAGGTCTACAATAGAGTCCTAAGGTTTACCATAGAGTCTATGCAAGAGACAACAGAGGCCAACACTGCAAGTGTATTCCTCACCATCTTACAGATAGATAGATTTTACAGCTATTAACCAAATAAATAATTAAAAGAAAAAAAGAGTGTGTGTCTTTTTTTTTATTATTATTATTATTATTATTATTAGGTTAGTAATGGAGGTGTCTGATAGACACTTATTACTAATAGAAAGGAGTGATCCTGCCGAGGATCAGATCGGGTAAGGATTACTGAACCCACTTGAGTTTGCCGATTAGATTGCTGATCCAATCGATGATCTGAGCCGAACCCATTGAATTCAACGGGAGGTAAAACTTATGTGTTAAAAATTGGTGTTGGGGTGGCTGCAAAAGAAAGAAAAAAGGAAGGAATAAAGCAGGACATACTTATGAAGCCTACCCACAGCTGTAATGCTACTTTCAGGGCCTCTCATTGTCCCTCATACATATTCACTTCTGTCCCCGCCCACTGACATCTCTGATTGGCTGCAGTGAGGCCACGTCCCCACCCTCTCTGACAGCATCTATGATTAGTTGGAATCACACACACTATCTTTATCCTTATACTGGTGTAAAATAAATAAATTTTAAAAATGGTATTCGATCCCCCTATACATTGATACAAGCACAGATAAAGCCCACTGCTACAGGCTGCTGCCCGAGCTGTGTGCTTATCTTGGCTGTGTATCAACCCCATGTCACACGCACTTACCTCCCGGACGACCTCGCTGTGGGCGCCGAACACCCTCTTCCTGAAGGGGGAGGGACGTTCGGTGTCACAGCAACGTCACACAGCGGCCGGCCAATAGCAGAGGAGGGGCGGAGATGACGTAAATATCCCGCCCACCTCCTTCCTTCCGCATTGCCGGCGGGACGCAGGTAAGCTGTGTTCATCGTTCCCGGGGTGTCACACGGAGTGATGTGTGCTGCCTTGGGAACGATGAACAACCAGCACAGAGAAGAAGAAATGACTTTTTGAAAATGAGCGACGTGTCAACGAGCAAAGTCAAGGTGAGTATTTTTGCTCGTTCACCGTCGCTCGTAGCTGTCACACACTACGATATATCAAACTATGCCAGATGCGCGTCACTTATGACATGACCCTGCCGACATATCGCCCGATATATCATACCGTGTGATGCCCGCATTAGTGTTATGTCTGTGTAGATGTCTATGCACTGTGTCTGGATGTGTCCATAAATTGTGTCATGCTCTACACATACTGATATGTATTTCCACATGCAAAGTTGTAACATGTTTGTATAACAGTTATACATTTAAACAAAGAAATGCAGATTACAACTGTTGCTTATTAATTATTAGATCATTAGTGTAATCTGTATATTGTTTGGCTTCTTTTCCATTCTTGCAGCCCTTGAGCTATATCATCCTCCTTCAGTAGGCCTTTAATTTCCACCTGCTGGGATCAGATGAGCTGCTTTTTGTATTTGGTTAAATAAAGTATTATGTCAGGATTAGTAAAAAATAAATCTACCTGCAAGGAGGTGCAAGCGGCTGGACAAATAAGCACGGAGGGTGGTCCTGTAAGTAGCAGAAAACAGTTAACTAATTACATTGATTTTACAGTCCTGGTAGAGCAGATCAGTACAGTCATGGACAAAAGTTTTGAGAATGACACCAAAATTATATTTTCACATAATCTGTTGCCCTCTGGTTTTTAATTGTGTTTGTCTGATGTTTACATCACATACAGAAATATAATTGCAATGATATTATGAGTACCAAAAGGTTATATTGACAGTTAGAATGAGTTAATGCAGCAAGTCAATATTTGCAGTGTTGACCCTTCTTCTTCAGGACCTCTGCAATTCTCCCTGGCATGCTCTCAATCAACTTCTGGACCAAATCCTGACTGATAGCTGTCCATTCTTGTATAAGCAATGCTTGCATTTTGCCAGAATTTGTTGGTTTTTGTTTGTCCACCCGTCTCTTGATGATTGCCCACAATGGGATTAAGATCTGGGGAGTTTCCAGGCCATGGACCCAAAATCTCTATGTTTTGTTCCATGAGCCATTTAGTGATCACCTTTGCTTTATGGCAAGGTGCTCCATCATGCTGGAAAAGGCATTGTTGGGCGCCAAACTGCTCTTGGACAGTTGGGAGAAGTTGCTCTTGGAGGACATTCTGGTACCATTCTTTATTCATGGCTGTGTTTTTAGGCAAGACTGTGAGTGAGCCAATTCCCTTGGCTGAAAAGCAACCCCACACATGAATCGTTTCAGGATGCTTAACAGTTGGCATGAGACAAGACTGGTGGTAGCACTCACCTCTTCTTCTCCTAATAAGCTGTTTTCCAGATGTCCCAAACAATCGAAAAGGGGATTCATCTGAGAAAATGACTTTACCCCAGTCCTCAGCAGTCCACTCCCTGTACCTTTTGCAGAATATCAGTCGGTCCCTGATGTTTTTTCTGGAGAGAAGTGGCTTCTTTGCTGCCCTCCTTGAAACCAGGCCTTCCTCAAAGAGCCTCCACCTCACAGTGCGTGCAGAAGCACTCACACCAGCCTGCTGCCATTGCTGAGCTAGCTCGGCACTGCTGGTAGTCCGATCCCACAGCTGAAACAGTTTTAAGATACTGTCCTGGCGTTTGCTGGTCCTTCTTGGGAGCCCAGGAGCCTTTTTGGCAACAATGGAAGCTCTCTCCTTGAAGTTCTTGATGATGCGATAGATTGTTGACTGAGGTGCAATCTTTGTAGCTGCGATACTCTTCCCTGTTAGGCCATTTTTTGTGCAGAGCAATGATGGATGCATGTGTTTCTTTAGAGATAACCATGGTTAACTGAAGAGAAACAATGATACCAAGCACCAGCCTCCTTTTAAAGTGTCCAGTTGTGTCATTCTTTCTTAATCATGACTGATTGATCGCCAGCCCTGTCCTCATCAACACCCACACCTGTGTTAATGGAACAATCACTAAAACAATGTTAGCTGCTCCTTTTAAGGCAGGAATGCAATGATGTTGAAATGTGTTTTGGGGGTTAAAGTTCATTTTCTTAGCCAATATTGACTTTGCAAGTAATTGCTGTTAAGCTGATCACTCTTTATGACATTCTGGAGTATATGCAAATTGCCATTAGAAAAACATAAGCAGTAGACTTTGTAAAAATTAATATTTGTAGCATTCTCAAAACTTTTGGCCATGACTGTATGTTCAGGGGCTGCTGATAAGCCATTGGCGTTACTCAGAAAGAATTGACATAGGATGATGAAACTTTACATTTATTCCACATAAGGCCCTGTCACACACAGAGATAAATCTGCGGCAGATCAGAAAACCATGGAACCCATAGGGTGTAGGGGCGACATGACAGCCCGGAGGGTAGGGAGTTGATGGGGTTAAACAGTGTTGGTTCGTTTAACAATGAGGAAAAGAAGGTGATTGGTTAGGGGGTGGAGTGGGGTGGAGTGTGGTGGAAGGAAAGGAGGGAGCTTTATGGTGTATATAATAGGAGGTGGGAGTCCATTACCTCCTCTTGCATTTCCTGGATGACAGCTTGGAGGGGCTGGGGAACCTCTATCATGACATCCAGCATGATGGATCCGGACATCGCAGATCTGCAGCTTGGACGGGCTGGGGAACCTCCATCATGATGTCCTGAGGAATCCTCGGATCTGGTCAGCATGGCGGTGCAGGGCGCCCAGGTAGTGCAGTCCTACACCCAGGCTGCCTGGGTGTCTCCTCGGCACCTTCCCCTCCCCCCCCTCTTTGCTGTAGTGCTGGCAGTTTCAGGACTCGCTGGGGTCTTTTGGGGAAGGTGGGGGTGAGGAGGACAACGTGAGAGCCCCCACTCCCGTGGGGACCCTCCGCAGCTGGGTGGGCAGCGGTAGCTTGCAGCGTACGCTCTGGCTGTCGGGAGGAATCTCCTGCAGGGCCGCGACGGCCGAAAAGGGGGCGTGTCCAGCCCGGGGGCCTACTTCCGGTGTGAGGCCTCAGGCTGGATTATTTGAGCGATGCGGCCGCTCCCGGCAGGGAGCGCGCCCAGCGGCGGTGGATTGACAACACCCCCCCTCCCTCCGCGGGGGGGCGGAGGACGGCTGCCTACAGGGTCACCTTACCTGTGTGGCTTAGATTATTGGGACCGGAGGACTGGGCGCAGAAGGCGGCGGCGAGGAGGAGACAGGAGGCGCCTGCAGGGTCACCTCACCTGTGTGGCTGGATCATCGGGACCGGAGGACTGGGCGCAGCAGGTGGCGACGAGGAGGAGATAGGAGGCCTGCTGTCTATCCTGGAGCAGGCATTGGGACAAGGGTCACAAGAACATTGAACCAAAGCACATCTCGCATCAAAAATCAAAGCCACTCCATATGGCACATAATATTAGGAAGAAGAAATGGAGCTTACAAGGCTGTTAATGTAAAAATATCCAAGTTTTTATTATACAAAATTCATATTATATTAAAATGGTTTCGATCAGTATAGAAAAAGTACATATACGGTGCTACATAGAAAAAAAGGTGAATTACCACACATAAATGGGAGAGCAAAGGTGATAACACCCCAAATAGACATGAAGGGGCAAAGGGTCATACATAATTGTAGATGGCTGGCTAGTGACTATGGCGTCTCTGTCTTAGTAACCACCATAATTCTATATAGCCCAATCAGCATAGATCCATAAGGCAGGACAGAGATTTGCCAAATATCAGGCTAATCATGAAAAAAGTCACAAAATGACTAACAAATATGGCGCCCTCACCCTGGCTGGACATATGAGGTAGTGTAGCCAAGTCGACTTGGCAAATCTCTGTCCTGCCTTATGGATCTATGCTGATTGGGCTATATAGAATTATGGTGGTTACTAAGACAGAGACGCCATAGTCACTAGCCAGCTATCTACAATTATGTATGACCCTTTGCCCCTTCATGTCTATTTGGGGTGTTATCACCTTTGCTCTCCCATTTATGTGTGGTAATTCACCTTTTTTTCTATGTAGCACCGTATATGTACTTTTTCTATACTGATCGAAACCATTTTAATATAATATGAATTTTGTATAATAAAAACTTGGATATTTTTACATTAACAGCCTTGTAAGCTCCATTTCTTCTTCCTAATATTGGGACAAGGGTGCAGCTCTCATCAGTAGCGGCTTCCCCCAGGAGGGGAGCGCCCAGCATTGTGGAGGCGACAATCGGCCCAAACAGGGCATGTGGACACGGTGCTCCTGGCGTCAGGGGGCGAACCCGGCGGGTATTCGGTGCCTGCAGCTTGAGGGACTGTCCCGGGATCAGCGACGGACGACAGGCGAAAAGGACGGTGACGGCTGATCTGAGGGCGTCCTCTGGAGGCAGCCTGGCGCGGTAATCAATTTAAGTTTCAGCCTTTTTGTAGTGGTGGGGGGACAGTCGCTGTAGTGGAGTAGTGTCTGGAGATATGGATAGCAGCTGGGGGGGTTTGGAGCATGTGGTTAGTTCATAGGTCGGTTGGTTGTTCTGAAGGCCAGGGGCAGAGTTACGGACGGGGTGATCTCATGGCAGCGGGGCCATGAGGGTGCAGGTGGCGTCAGGTCCGGTGGATACAGTTGCAGGTTGGGGATGGCGAGGTTCGGCGTTTACCGCAGTTTAGGTCTTGTGAGACTTGGTTAAGGGGGCTGATGATTGCGGCACATGTGAGCGGGTTAGACGGCGCAGTTATTGAAGGTTTGCTGGGGTGTTTCATTATTAATCTTCTGATGCATGGTGGTTCTTATTGGATGAATTATGGTGGGTAAGGTAAAGGGGCGAGGGGTCCCGCGGTACGGTGTGTTCGAGGAGTTTTCAGGGGGTTTTTGTGAGTGATGTGTAGGTGCGGGGCCCCGGTATGGCGCGAGGGTTGCTGTGGATAAGTGAATAAAGGAGAGCGGAAATGTAGGAGAAGGTGAAGTGTTGGTTGCTGTAATGGGTTTGTAGGTTTGCAACCGCATCAATGGTAACATGGGGTTAATTTGTGGCTAGTCAGCATGTTATCCCATTGTGGAGGTTGGTGCTGGGAGGAATGTTGAGTCCAGCGTGACTGAATTGGTGTTAATGTAGGTGCTGGGCAGCTTTGGGCTGCTGTGGGTGAACTCGGTTAATCAGCAATGGTGCGCTGCGGACGGAATAATGGAGTTCTTCGGACAGCCGTGATTACGGGTGGGGACTATGCGAGTTATGGTTTGGACTAGAGGATTGGGTACTTGTGGTGCATAGAGTGTAAGTCGGATAGCTTAGGGCCATCTGGTATTATTGGGTGTTTTGCATGGGTGGACTCCTGGCATCTGTGGGCTGGTGGAGTCTATTTAATATTCATATACAATTTAAAAAAAAAAGAAAAAAAAGGAATGCTTGGCCCGGTGGTAGGTATGGGCATCTGGGTAAGGGTTTGCTTAGGGAGTCGTCTTGCTCCGGTCTCACGGCACGAAGGTATTTGGTTTGAAGGTGCAGTTGTGCGTTATGGGAAAATGGTGGTACGCCCCACGGTGGTCGGCTTTGAGCGGATACTATGGTGTGGCCAAGGTTTTAATTTATCTTGGGGTGTAATATGAGAGCTCAAAGGGGGTTGCGTGTCACAAGGTTTTTCCTTGAGATCGAAAGGCCCGGACATGGTGTTTGGTAAAGTTGTGTCTCCTGATGCCCATAGTTGCATATGGAGTCAATCGGGCCAGTGGTGTGGCTGCAATTTTCCGGTGGGCATTGTAGTACAGGGAGCTTGTCGTGGTCCAGTTTGCAGAGGCAAGCGGACTATGCATTATGGTTGGAGGTGTTGTTGGGGACCTTGGGATCGAAGGTAATGCTTCAATATCTTCGACTCAGTAAGGGGTACAGGGCGATGGTTGCGGTTGTTTTGTTTTTTGAGGCCGTGTTAATTTTGGGGTGGAGCATGGTTCCGTTAGGCCGTGTGGGCCTCGTTGAAATTAAGTGGGCCTGATTTCGGATGAAGAAGGTCCATTAGTGTGGTAGTTGAGTATGTGGGAAGATTTTGGGATTTTCTGGGGAAGACAGCTCGAGCCTCTGTTGTTGTCAGAGGGTGTGATGGCAGAATAAATCAGTCAGGGGAGACCAGTAGTGATATTTGGCTCTGGGGAAGCTGCAAGGTCAGCTGTAGGGGAAATTTCAAGGCTATGGATTGCAGTCGTTTTACAGCGGGGTTTCACTTTAGCGGTTTCCTGGGAGAACTAGGTTTGGGGTGCGAAGTGACCCAGTAGCATAAGCAGTGTGAGTGTCATCCTGTTGTTGTATCTCAACCCCAGTGGTGGTTTAATTCAGCTGGAGACAGGAGGAGGACTGACTGTACAGGGTGACTGTACAGTGGTTCTTTGGTCGGTACTGGGGAGGACGATGGTACAGTCGGTACTGCATTTAATTGGTTATAATAAGGCCAGTGGGGCATGGTGTGGATTCCGGTATAGTTTGGGAGCTTGTGGCATGGTGGGCCTGAGTGGCCGTCAGAGGGACCCAGTGGCTCCTGCCACCAAGGATCAGGGGAGTGCGGTGCAGTAAGGTGGACTGGGTACGCTGGATGGTGCATATATGGGATGCTCAGAGTTTAAGTGATAGATGGAAAGGTTTTAATGGTTGGTTTGGCTTGCAAGTTGGGGGAGCAAGCGTTGGGTGTGTGGGGGTCCAGGCCACGCAAGGTGTCACGTGGCCTGTTCTGTGGCGGGGGTAAGTCTGGTCCAGAGGCGGTTTAATGGATAATGTTATTTGATTGGAGAGTCACTTGTAGGATATCGTGGCTCCGGTTACAAGGATCTTGCAGGCATGGGTCCTGCAAGGTGGGGGGTATTGATCCGTAGGTGATTCATACCTCATCTCCGGCCCGGTGTGTGTTGCGGCCAGGGATCATGTTTTGGTGGTGGAAGGTGGTTTCTGGACCGGGGATAACCCAGGGTTACGTATTGTATTACGTACTGTATTATTATTATTATGGTATTACCTATTGTTAAATGTTGGGGACGCCCGTTGGACGGCGCCCCCTTGTGTTAGTGTGTAAACAATAGGCAATAAAGGTCTGCTGTGGCCATTTTTTACCAAGTCGCAAGCAGTGTCCGTGTATTATTGATACCGGGTAAGGGTAATTGGGAATAATATAGGAATCAATGACCGGAAAATCCCTCCTGGAAATGTCAAGAAAGCCATGGAACCCATAGGGTGTAGGGGCGACATGACAGCCCGGAGGGTAGGGAGTTGATGGGGTTAAACAGTGTTGGTTCGTTTAACAATGAGGAAAAGAAGGTGATTGGTTAGGGGGTGGAGTGTGGTGGAAGGAAAGGAGGGAGCTTTATGGTGTATATAATAGGAGGTGGGAGTCCATTACCTCCTCTTGCATTTCCTGGATGACAGCTTCCCACCCACCCTCCCTTCTATTGTGTATTGTTATTATTGGTGTGTTTATATGCATGTATAGTTATTCAATTTTTAGAGCCATTACAACAAAAAAAAAAATGAGAAAAGAAAGGATTGGAGGAAGTGTCGTGTATAAAATAATAATAAAAAAAAAAAAAAAAACGAAACAAAAGAGATTTCTATGTGGATTATGATGTATATTGTCATTTGGGATTCTTGTAAGTGGGTGAATAAGATGGGGGTAATGTGGGAATATATGTATATGTATATGATGTGTATGATGTATATGTGTATGGTCAGCATAAATAATGGGGATTATGTCCTTTGTCACAGCAGCGGGGGTAGGTCTGGTCCAGAGGAGCTCTAATTGTTACTGGTGTTTGGATGGAGAGCCACTGGGGAAGGTACAGTGGCTCCGGTTACTGGTGACCTGCAGGTACAAGGTTGTCTGCAGGGAGGAGGTATTGCTCCGTTGGTGATCAATGCCTTATATATGGGTCAGGGTTGTTGCCAAGGATTATATATTAAGGAGTTGATGGTTGCCAGGGAGTCACAGGTGGCTATAGTGCCCCAGGTGATAGGTAATTGAAAGTACGGGTGTTTTTGGTTTGGGTAAGGGTATTACTCCTTTGGTCACTTTTACCTCACTTAAATATGGGACCATTGTTATGGTCAGTGATCCATTTTGGTGAAATGGTAATCGCAGGAGGAGTCACTGGTTGGGGTCATGGTTCTGGATCCAAGTGCAGTGCAAGCACGTGGTTCTGCAAGGCATAGGGGTTTTGATCCGTAGGTGATTAATACCTCTTATCTCTGGGCTAGTTGCAGCCGGGGATGTTGTTGGATTAAAGTCGCTAACGGGCTTTAAGGTTTTTGAGGTCACAGTTACTGTTATGCACATGGGGGATTGATCCGTAGGTGATTGATGCCTCATATCTCTGGGCTGGAGGTTGCAGCCGGGGATAATATTGAGTTGGAGGTAAAAAAGAATGTAAGGTTTTGAGACACGGTTGATACTTGATGCTACTTGGGGGGGTTTTAATCCGTAGGTGATTAATGCCCCCATCTCTGGGTCGGTGTGTTGCGGCCAGGGATCATGTTTCTGACGGTTGTGTGATTTGAAGGGTCACTTGTAGGATATAGTGGCTTTGGTTACAGGGATCTTGCAGGCATGGGGTCCTGCAAGGTTGGGGTATTGATCCGTAGGTGATTAATGCCTCGTATCTCTGGGTTGGTGTGTTGCGGCCAGGGATCGTGTTTTTCTGACGGTTTGTGTGATTGAAGAGTCACTTGCGGAATACAGTGGCTTTGGTTACAGGGATCTTGCAGGCATGGGGTCCTGCAAGGTTGGGGTATTGATCCGTAAGTGATTAATGCCTCGTATCTCTGGGTCGGTGTGTTGCGGCCAGGGATTGTGTTCTGGTGGTGGAGTATGGCTTCTGGACTGGACTTATGGCGGGGGTAGGTCTGGTCCAGAGGCGGTTTAACGGATAATGTTATTTGATTGGAGAGTCACTTGTAGGATATAGTGGCTCCGGTTACAAGGATCTTGCAGGCATGGGTCCTGCAAGGTGGGGGGTATTGATCCGTAGGTGATTCATACCTCATCTCCGGCCCGGTGTGTGTTGCGGCCAGGGATCATGTTTTGGTGGTGGAAGGTGGTTTCTGGACCGGGCCTACCCAGGGTTACGTATTGTATTACGTACTGTATTATTATTATTATGGTATTACCTATTGTTAAATGTTGGGGACGCCCGTTGGACGGCGCCCCCTTGTGTTAGTGTGTAAACAATAGGCAATAAAGGGCTGCTGTGGCCATTTTTTACCAAGTCGCAAGCAGTGTCCGTGTATTATTGATACCGGGTAAGGGTAATTGGGAATAATATAGGAATCAACGACCGGAAAATCCCTCCTGGAAATGTCATGTGGTTGCAGTGAAATTATAGACAATCAGTGTCAGGTTTGTGGCTGTGTACAAATGGAACAATATGTCCATGATTTCACTGCAACCACAGATCTGCCAAAGATTTATCTGTGTGTGTGACAGGACCTTTACTCTCCAGTGATGTCAACACACTTCTTACATCGGTATTCCAAGTTCTGAAAGCCTAGCAAAAAGAAACATTTTGGTTGTGCCTCAAATCAGGCATCCGTAGCAGCCATGGCATCAGAATTTGTGTGAAATTTGGTACCCTTGAGGTTTTTCTTCAGGTTTGGAAACAGATGATAGTCGGAGGAAGCTAGATCTGGTGAATAAGGTGGGTGGTCAACCAGCTGGAAGCCCAACTCTGCCAGTTTTGCCGTGGTCACTTATACAGTGTGAGCGGAGGCGTTGTCTTGCAGGAACAAGATTCCTTTGGACAGGTTGCCGCGCCTTTTGGCCTTCAGAGCTGCCTTCAATAGGTCCAAAAGTTCAATGTAATACCTTGCATTGATGATGTAACCCTTTTAAAGGTAGTCCACTAGCAGCACGCCCTCCTTATCACAGAACACAGACGCCATCAACTTAGTAACAAATAGGAATAACGTTTGGAACACCATTCTAAGTCCGAACTGGGTGCAAAAACCTAAAAAAACATCACTATGGGGAGATAAGGTATGCACATCAGTGACTATGTAAGGGGATTACATGAAATAGCAGAAACTGCTGCGTGAATACTGACTTGAAAAATCCAATAGCTATATGCAAGAGTGAATATGTGAAAAATGGAATCTGCATTACTGCCATGAACATATGAATCAAGAGAAATTTAGCTACTGAATTGATCAATGCAATAGAGCCCCAACACTACGCCAAAGTATTTCTCTACGTTGGGGTCCCTAGCTTATGTGTGTCCTCTCATGCAGTTAAAAAACTTACCGTGTATGGGAAGCTGAGACCCAGGCTATTTATGCGTATGATATGGATTGGCAATAGGTGTGGTTGGGGAGGGTTCACAAAGGAAAAAATACTAAAAAATAGGAATAACGTTTGGAACACCATTCTAAGTCCGAACTGGGTGCAAAAACCTAAAAAAACATCACTATGGGTAGATAAGGTATGCACTCCAGTGACTATGTAAGGGGAATACATGAAATAGCAGAAACTGCTGTGTGAATACTGACTTGAAAAATCCAATAGCTATGTGTAAGAGTGAAAATGTGAAAAATGGAATCTGCATTACTGCCATGAACATATGAATCAAGAGAAATTTAGCTACTGAATTGATCAATGCAATAGAGCCCCAACACTACGCCTTATCTCCCCATAGTGATGTTTTTTTAGGGACCCCAACGTAGAGAAATACTTTGGCGTAGTGTTGGGGCTCTATTGTATTGATCAATTCAGTAGCTAAATTTCTCTTGATTCATATGTTCATGGCAGTAATGCAGATTCCATTTTTCACATATTCACTCTTGCATATAGCTATTGGATTTTTCAAGTCAGTATTCACACAGCAGTTTCTGCTATTTCATGTATTCCCCTTACATAGTCACTGGTGTGCATACCTTATCTCCCCATAGCCATCTGTGTCGCCCTGGGCAAGCCAGGGGTCACAGGTCACAACACCACCACACCCCACACTCCAGGTAGGCACATCACAGCTAACCAGAAATCCTTGTTGCCTTCCTCCAGAGGCTGATGATTCACACCAGGGGGTGGGCCAGGCGGTTGGCTCCGCCCACCAAGGAGATCACAACTCTGGAGGCGGGAGAAACCAGGCAGTTGAGTTTAGGAGGAAGCTCAGGGAGGAGCAGGAGTGAGGAGCTAAAGTGAGAGAGTAAACAACAGCTAAGTGAAAGTGAAGGAAGTAAAGTGGAAAAAGGAAAGAAAGCCTGAAGGGTCCAGCTTTGTGGAGGGCCAGATCAGCAAGGTCAGCGACGGCGGTGACTGTCTGGAGGGGGACCGTTTGGAAGTTCCTGGAAGGACCCCGTTGGCTGTGTGCCCGGTGGTCTGGAGCAGTGTTCCGAAGGACAGTCAGCACCAGGGCAGGGGCCTCTCGGACCCCGGCAAGGCTAGGAGTCGCCAAATTTGCCGAATCCGTCAGTGAAGGGGACGTAGATCCCCCAACAACCAAGTCCCGATTGACGGCAACAGCCCAACCTGAAGCAGAGAGACACCGCCACCGCCACGGCACCAGTTTCTCAGGGCCAGCGCCTGCGGGCAAAGTGTAGAGCTCCTCCGGCCCAGATTGCAGTCGGGGAGCGGGTAACCGGAGGGAATCCACCGCTACCATCAGTCAAACATAGGTGCAAGGAAGAGGGACATCACCGTCACCTACCGGGAGTGCAGGTGCAGCCGTCTGTGGGACCGTCCTACCAGCCGTTGGTTTACCGTACAAACTGTGTCCACGTCTCAGGCTGAGTGAGTACCACAGTGCCGCAAGGCACAGCGCTGCCCCCGCGTCCCTGCGCCCACCAGGCCCCGCACCTCCTTCTCCACCACCGGGCCCCGGGATTACCAACCCCTACCCACGGAGGGGCAACACAACACCTGGCTGCTCCGCATCACCATCCCCGGGATCCCCGAATTGAGCAGCGGTGGTGAAATCACCACAACCGTTGGTGGCGTCACGAACTATAACAATCCCCACACCCAACCACAAACCCCCTTTCACTCACGGGCGAGGAGTGTCGCTCGAGAAACCCCGGGATCCGGCCCACAGCTCGAGCCACCACTGAGCAGCTGCCGGACCCGAGCAGAAGGGGTGAGCGTAGTATGCCGACACCCTCCTCCCCGCCCGCGACAACTTGGCGTCACGAACAGGATCTTACCGCTCTGCCGTCAGGTAGAGGTGCGCCTTGTTACCGCCGGAGGTATCCGGCAGGAAAATTTCAGAAGCCGCCATCTTTGGCGCGAAAAGTTCACGCTCGAGCGTCTTCTCGAGCAGTAGAGGCGCGAAGGCCAAAACCCCGCCCCGAGAGAGGAGGGGCCGGAAAGAGCTAAGG
Source organism: Anomaloglossus baeobatrachus (assembly GCF_048569485.1). Classification (NCBI taxonomy): domain Eukaryota; kingdom Metazoa; phylum Chordata; class Amphibia; order Anura; family Aromobatidae; genus Anomaloglossus; species Anomaloglossus baeobatrachus. The sequence goes on from NC_134358.1 coordinate 136,594,196, forward strand.
GGGACGGAAACAAGATGTCTGCGCCCGACGGAGCCGCTGGAGGAGCGGTGGTCGCAGCCGCAGCGGCACCCGCGGATGGGAATGGGCCTGCCCAGGTCCCGGCCGTACCGGCGGGAGGTGCCGCGGCCCCCGCGCTTGCTCAGGTCATGCCGTTTTCCTTGCCCTATGCGCCCGGAGCTGCCTGGCTACCGCAGTATGACGGGAAACCGGATGCCCTACAGGCCTTCCGGAAAAAGCTTAACCCGTTGCTAGAGCTGTACCCCCTGACTGATAAGCAACGTGCAGCGATAGTGCTAGGCCAGTTAACCGGTGCGGCGGAGCAGGAAGCGGAGACCTGGGCCGAGGGGGACCGGCTCTCTGTAGCCACCATCTTCGAGAAGCTACAGACTGCCTTCGAGACCCGGACTGAAGCTGAGCTGAGGATGCAGTTTTACCAGTGCCGGCAACGAGCTGGGGATAGCATTCGGGACTATGCTCTACGTCTTCAGACCGCCCTCCGCACGCTGAAGCGGGTGAACTCTATTAATGAGGCGGATAGCAACAAGATGTTAGTGGAGCAATTTGCGCAAGGGATGAGGTCCCCTGAGGATCGTAAACAACTCCGGCTGTGGGCCCTGGAACACCCTGATGTGGACTTTGCTGTGTTAAAGGAGCGGGCTATCAAAGCACTACAGCCCCCAGCTGCTGAAGTTCTGGAACCCGTCCCGTGGCCCGTCGAGACAGCTCCCGTTGTGGCGGCCTCAGCCAAACCAACCTCCTTAATACCTGCAGCCCCGAGCAGCACAGTGGAAGAACTGGCAGCCCAGGTCCGTCGCATGGACGGAGACCTTGCCAAGATCCTTGCTGCGCTACAACCTCTGACCAGATCTCAGCCTCCAGCGCAGATACAGCTTGCTGACAGTCCCGAAGATGTTCCCTGGATGCAGCGGAGAAGCGCTAACAACCCGCGGAGCAGACCTCCAATCTGCTACAAGTGCCGTAAGCCGGGCCATTATTACCAACAGTGCCCGTTAAACGAGCAACCCCTGGGGCCCCGGGCCAATCCTCAGGAGTAGAACACCGTGGCCCCCCGGACTGGCGAGACCGATATATCGGGGCCCGCCCTATCATCCCCGTGGCTGTGGACAGCATACCAGTGATGGCTCTCTTGGACATTGGATCACAGGTAACTACCATACCATACACGTTGTATCAGCGGTATTGGGCCACAGATGAGCTGGTGCCTCCAGACAATAGTATAAATTTGATTGCCGCTAATGGACTTCCATTGACCCAGGTGGGGTATAAACAAGTGGCTATGACAGTGGGGCAAGCTGAACTGCAACACCAGGGTATGATTGTGATCATGAATAAACCCAGTGATCATAACCCAAAAATAGTGCTGGGAACCAATGTGATGGAACACTGCATGGTTGATGTGTTGAACCTATTGCAACAGCTAGCCGCCACAGCGGCGGGGAGCCGGCAGAGGGCTGTACAGCGTGAGATCCGCGCCCTGATGTACCGCCAGCATGTAAGCTCAACCGGAGGGGAGATTGGTGGAGTGAGAGTGATGGATGTTGCTCCATTGACTGTGCCCCCTAGAAGTGAGATGATGATTTGGTGTAGGGCAGCAGTAGGGCCTCAGGGGCGTGACTACCCTGCGATGATGGAGCCCATGCCTTCCGAGCACTGGCCCACTGTAGTAGCCGCCCGAGGGCTGGTAGATGTGAAGAAAGGGAGAGTGCCCGTGAGAGTGTTGAACTGTGGGGAGGAAGAAGTCAGGCTCCCCCGGTATGCCACCATTGCCAAGCTGCTCACCCTGGACCCTCACACTATCCATGAAGCCAGTCCATCCACACTCCCACCTACCGCCAGCACTCCCCCACCCCCGGGGGACACAAAGGAGTGGCACCAACAGTTACATGTAGGCACTGATGATACCCCTATACATCACAAGGCAGGGGTACACAGGGTGGTGCAGGAGTACGAACAGGTTTTCAGTAAGCACCCCCTAGACTTTGGGCAGATCAAGGGGGTCCAACACCACATTCCCACGGGTGAACATCCCCCTATCAAAGAGAGGTATAGACCTATTCCCCCTGCACATTACCAGTGTGCCAAAGATATGTTGAGGAATATGAAGGAGGCAGGGGTTATTCGGGACAGCTGTAGTCCCTGGGCCGCTCCGTTGGTACTGGTCAAGAAGAAGGATGGTACCATGCGGATGTATGTGGACTACCGGAAGATCAACCAGATAACCCATAAAGATGCCTATCCATTACCTCGTATTGAAGAGTCTTTGGCTGCACTAAGAACTGCAAACTACTTCTCGACCCTTGACCTCACCAGCGGATACTGGCAAGTGGCCGTGGCCCCAGAGGACCGGGAGAAGACCGCCTTCACCACCCCGATGGGGCTCTGCGAATTCAATAGCATGCCGTTTGGGCTGTGCAATGCCCCCGGGACCTTTCAACGGCTGATGGAGTGCTGTCTGGGACATTTAAACTTCGAGACCGTCCTGCTGTATTTGGATGATGTGATTGTTTATTCCCAGACGTATGAAGCCCATCTGGAGCACCTGGCCGAGGAGTTCGCGTCCCTTGCCAAGTACGGGATGAAGTTGAAGCCCTCAAAATGCCACCTGCTGAAACCCAGGGTGCAATTTCTAGGGCATGTGGTGAGTGCGGATGGTGTCGCCCCCGACCCTGAGAAGATTACTGCCATCCAGAGCTGGCCGAGACCAACTACAGTGAGGGAAGTAAGGCAGTTTCTGGGTCTGGTGGGGTACTACCGGCGCTTTATAAAAGGGTACACGAAGATGGCTGCCCCCATGCAAGATCTCCTCGTGGGACAGACCAAAGGTGGTAGGCCCATTGGAGCCCCACTGTCGTGGGAGGACAAGCATGAGGAGTCCTTTTGCCAGTTGAAGGCGGCCTTGACCGGAGAAGAGGTCCTGGCGTACCCTGACTATGGGCGCCCATTCATCCTCCACACGGACGCCAGTAACGTGGGGCTAGGAGCGGTCCTATCCCAGGTCCAGGATGGAAAGGAGAAGGTGATTGCCTACGCCAGCCGAAAACTCCGGCCAACCGAAAGGAACCCTGAGAACTATAGCTCCTTCAAGCTCGAGCTACTGGCGTTGGTGTGGGCTATCACGGAGCGGTTCCGTCACTATTTGGCGGCAGCAAAATTCACCGCATTCACGGACAACAATCCGCTGACTCACCTGAACACGGCCAAGTTGGGCGCACTGGAGCAGCGGTGGGTAGCCCGGTTAGCCAACTATGATTTCACCATAAAGTACCGAGCTGGTCGTGTCAACATCAATGCAGATGCACTCTCCCGGATGCCCCATTTGTCAGAAGAAGGGTGCGAGGATGACGACCTTGAGGAGATTGAGTTGCCTGCGTTTCACCAGCCGCCTACTGAGAGGGTACAAGTATGTCAGCAAAGGGTGGATCTGGACCCGCGGCCCAGTCAAGAGTGGCAGGACGCCCAGGACCAAGCGCCGGCTGTCCGCCTTGTCAAGACCCTGGTGGAACAAGGTGCTATGGGAATAGACCCTGCCGCTCCAGCCGAGGCCCAATGCTTGTGGAAAGAACGGAAACGGCTTTACCTACACCAAGGGAGGCTGTACCGTGAGCTGATCAACCCGAAGACCCATGAGAAAATATGCCAGTTAATCGTTCCTCAAGCTGATGTCGCTACTGTCCTACAGGCATACCATGATGGTGCTGGCCACTTCGGGTGGAAGAAGCTGGAGATGCTGTTGAGGGAGCGGTTCTATTGGAGTGGGATGCGTGAATCGGTGGAAGCCTGGTGCCGAGAGTGCGGTCCTTGTACGCTGAGAAGAAAGGACGAGACTAGCCAGAGGGCACCGTTACACCCCATAGTCACCCATCAGCCGCTGGAGCTGGTCGCCCTAGACCATGTCAAGCTCCCCCTAGCCGAAGTGGGTACACCTACGCATTGACCATGGTAGACCACTACTCAAGATTTATGGTGGTAGTCCCCGTTAAGGACCTGACTGGTCGAACCGCTGCTCGAGCGTTCCAGGCCTATTTTTGCCGACCCCATGGGTACCCCGAGAAGGTGCTGACTGACCAAGGCCCGGCTTTTGAAGCAGAAGTGTTTCACGAATTCTGCCAGTTGTACGGCTGCAAGAAGATCCGGACCACTCCGTACCACGCCCAAACCAACGGCATGTGCGAGAAAATGAACCACTTGGTCCTGGGGCTCCTCAAGACGCTACCGCTGGAAGAACGGAACATGTGGCCGGAAAAGTTACCCGGCTTGGTCGACATGTACAATAATATCCCGTCCAGCTCGACGAAGTGCACCCCAGCGTATCTGATGAGGGCTCGGCCAGGCCGCCTGCCGGTGGATCTGGAGATGGGGTTGGAGGCCCCGGAAGCACTCCCTTCAACGGCAGAGTGGGAAAGTCGGAGGAGGGCCCAGTACCGGCAAATCCAGGAGTATGTGGAGAAAAACCTCAGTCGAAGTCGAGAACAGCAAGAGCACCGGTTCAATCAGAAGGCGCCCGCAGGTCCTTTCCAGCCAGGAGATGTGGTGCTGAAACGGAAGAGAAAAGCCCACAAACTGGATGACCAGTGGGAGCAAGTCCCTTACGTCGTACAACCCACCGAGTGGGACGATGGGAAGACCTACCAGATCAGTCGTGACCAAGGGGGCACCCTGGCCACAGTTTCTCGGGACCATCTAAAAAAATGCCCCCCAGCGTTGAAGGCAGAGGTTGAAGTACCGGTTCCTCCACCAGTGGAAAAGGCAGCAGAGGTAATCCACACTGTGATGGGTGACTTCCCAGCAAACTGGCCTACACAGAACGGCGCGGTGATACTTCCAGTGATACTGTTCCCACAACCCGTGGATGAAGAAGTAGTGGAAGCGGTTAACCGTGAGCCAGAACCAGTGCCAGTGCCCAGGGACGAACCTGTACCCAGTCCCCCTACACCTCCGCCTGCTCCACACTATAGCAGGGAGGAGGAACCGATTGTTCCCTCTACCCCACTGTCTAGCAACACTGACACTGGGCCCCGAAGGTCCACCCGTTCCAACCTAGGTAGACCCCCGCTTAGGTACAGGGAGACCGTTCTATGAGTAAAAGGGGTCCGCAAAAGTGAAGGAGTGGTTGTTAGTTGTTGTTTGTTTAAAAGTTTGAAAGAGAATGATAAAGAAAATGAAAATTACCGAGTTTTTCACCTGATTTGCTTGTGATTTGGAACCGGCAGGAGCCGGCACCGTTGTCCCTGTGGGGACCGTTTAAAGTTATGCATGGGAACTATCCATGGACAAGCCCGTGAACTTGCAGGGCACCACAAACGTTAAGTGGCTTGTAAATATGTTGGTTACCGTTACCGTTTCCGCAATGCCGTCTCCGGAGAGGCAGGTTGGAGGGAGGGCCCTGAGCAGAGCAGGCTAGGGCCCAGCCACCAAAGGAACCGGTGGCTACCCTCTGGAGGGAAGGACAGATCCCGCTCGGGTAACTTGTGCTGGACTGTGGGTCAAGGGGTGCTGCCTGGGCTTTAGGGGCAGCATCAGGGCCAGGTTGCTTGGGTGGGAGAGAGCGGAAACCGTAGCCGTGAACCGTTGCAACGTTTAAGTAAATGTGCCTCCCGTCTTGGGAAGAGTTTTGATTAAAAATGTATTCATGTTTTCTTAACCCTGTTATCCCCTTTTTACAGAAAAAAATAAAACCGGTGTAGGACGGCAGCCCGCGGACGGTCTGCATTTTGCTAAGGGGGAATGTGTCGCCCTGGGCAAGCCAGGGGTCACAGGTCACAACACCACCACACCCCACACTCCAGGTAGGCACATCACAGCTAACCAGAAATCCTTGTTGCCTTCCTCCAGAGGCTGATGATTCACACCAGGGGGTGGGCCAGGCGGTTGGCTCCGCCCACCAAGGAGATCACAACTCTGGAGGCGGGAGAAACCAGGCAGTTGAGTTTAGGAGGAAGCTCAGGGAGGAGCAGGAGTGAGGAGCTAAAGTGAGAGAGTAAACAACAGCTAAGTGAAAGTGAAGGAAGTAAAGTGGAAAAAGGAAAGAAAGCCTGAAGGGTCCAGCTTTGTGGAGGGCCAGATCAGCAAGGTCAGCGACGGCGGTGACTGTCTGGAGGGGGACCGTTTGGAAGTTCCTGGAAGGACCCCGTTGGCTGTGTGCCCGGTGGTCTGGAGCAGTGTTCCGAAGGACAGTCAGCACCAGGGCAGGGGCCTCTCGGACCCCGGCAAGGCTAGGAGTCGCCAAATTTGCCGAATCCGTCAGTGAAGGGGACGTAGATCCCCCAACAACCAAGTCCCGATTGACGGCAACAGCACAACCTGAAGCAGAGAGACACCGCCACCGCCACGGCACCAGTTTCTCAGGGCCAGCGCCTGCGGGCAAAGTGTAGAGCTCCTCTGGCCCAGATTGCAGTCGGGGAGCGGGTAACCGGAGGGAATCCACCGCTACCATCAGTCAAACATAGGTGCAAGGAAGAGGGACATCACCGTCACCTACCGGGAGTGCAGGTGCAGCCGTCTGTGGGATCGTCCTACCAGCCGTTGGTTTACCGTACAAACTGTGTCCACGTCTCAGGCTGAGTGAGTACCACAGTGCCGCAAGGCACAGCGCTGCCCCCGCGTCCCTGCGCCCACCAGGCCCCGCACCTCCTTCTCCACCACCGGGCCCCGGGATTACCAACCCCTACCCACGGAGGGGCAACACAACACCTGGCTGCTCCGCATCACCATCCCCGGGATCCCCGAATTGAGCAGCGGTGGTGAAATCACCACAACCGTGGGTGGCGTCACGAACTATAACAATCCCCACACCCAACCACAAACCCCCTTTCACTCACGGGCGAGGAGTGTCGCTCGAGAAACCCCGGGATCCGGCCCACAGCTCGAGCCACCACTGAGCAGCTGCCGGACCCGAGCAGAAGGGGTGAGCGTAGTGTGCCGACACCCTCCTCCCCGCCCGCGACACATCACCTTAGTGGCTGATTTTTACACCCTGAACGTCTTTGGATGAGAAGAACCACGTTGCCTCCTTTCTTTTGACTGCTCCTTGTTTCAGGGTCATACAAATAAATCCAGGTCTCATCCATAGTGACCAGTCGATCCATGAAGTTCTTATCAGTCCGGAAACGCTATCAAATTGATCAGGAAGTTTTAACTCGCATGCTTCTCTGATCTGTTGTCAAACATTTGGGGACCCACTTTGCAGATAGCTTCCTCATGTCCAAATGTTCATGGATAATGACACAAACTTGTTCACCGGAAATCTCCATGATGTCTGCTATTGCTTTAGCTGAAATTCATCAATTCTGCAGTAGGAGGTTGTGCACAGCATTGACGATCTCCGGAACAACAACCACTCTCGGTCGTCCAGGACGTTCCTCATCATTGGTGCTGAAGTGGCCGTTTTAAATTTGGCAATCTAGTTCTTAACTGTGGAATAGGAATATGAAGGGCAATGATCCCCCAATGTCAGCGACATATCACCATGAATATCCTTTGCGGACTTTCCTTGCAGAAACAAGAATATTATTACTCCTTTGCTCTCGGTTACTGTGAATATCGCATTAGACTCCGCCATTTTGCTTTCCCGCGTGGGTAGAACACTGTTGCCATAAGCAACAAACACAAATTTTGAAACCATATGTTAGACACATAAGGCTTTCATGTGATGTAACATTCATTACCATAAAAACAAAAACAGATCACAAAGCCAAAAACTTATCAGCAGCCTTTCGTATTATGTATATTTACTAATTAATCTCTATAAATTCTATTTATATGGGCTCGCTCACACCACCTTATAAATTGGGCTGTCCGGTATTTTATTGCATAGCACTCAGAACAATGTTATTCAATGTTAAAGACCAATATTTTTTTCACTGGCAAAATCTTTCTGGGAAAAAACCTCACAGCATTTCACTCCGAAATCGGATGAGTGCAAGAAAAAAATCGTATGCTATACGAAGCCACGGTATATCATACTACATTTCTGGATACATTACAGTTCTGTAGCATAGGAAACTGTAAATGACTAATAGCTGCTGAGGAAAAAATGGATTGCATACAGACAGCGCATGGATGACAAGTGAGACAAAAATAGTCCCACTCTTCTTGATGAAAATCAGACGTTTTTATATATTATCACAAAATGTACCCATGTAAAAAAATATGAAAGGATATAAAAACAGACAGACATGAGCTAGTATATTGTGCCAATAATAAAACATTTTTTTTAGTTAAATTAAAATGAGCTACATTCGGCTATGAGAGTAAAACTAATCATAATCAAGATTGCTGGCAATAGCAAGGGCACCAATAATACAACTGGACAGAATCTAGTGTGCAAAGTACTAAAGTGCATACATATGCAGTATGTCTCCCATCCTGGTATATATGCCCCCCATCCTGGTAGATATGGCTCCAATCCTGGTAAATATGTTGTCCCGTATGCTGGTCTATATATACTGGATCTCCCATCCTGGTATATATATATACCCCATCCTAGGCTCTCTCCTGGTAAATATGTCCCCCATCCTGGCATATATGCCTCACATCCTGGTATATATGTCCCCCATTCTAGGCCCCATCCTAATATATATATCCCCATCCTAGGCCCATCCTGATATATATGTCCCCATCCTAGGCCCCATCATGGTATAGATGTCTCCATCCTAGGCCACATCCTTTTATATATGCCCTGTCCTGGTAAACATGTTCCCCATCCTGAAATATATGTTCCCATCCTGGTAAATGTCCCCAACCTTGTATATATGTCCTCATCCTGGGCACCTCCTGGTATATATGTCCCCTCCCTGTATACATATCCCCCTCATGGTTTATTTGTCCTCCTCCTGGGTTACTCCTGGTATATATGTCTCCCTCCTAGGCCCCTCCTGGTATATGTCCCCATCCAGGTAAATATGTTCTCCTTACTGTTTCTTATGGCAGTATCAAAGGAAAGAAGTTCCAGGGCGGCACTCAGGGATGAACAGTGCTCAGGTCTATGGAAGGCATCCACAATCAAAATTGAAGAAAAAGACCGGCACTCTGCTTTATAAATGTAGATTCTTTTTATTGTACAATGCCATGTACAGGCGTCATATATTATAACGCGTTTCGTGTTTCTTATGGCAAATATAAAAAAATTGTATTCACCCTCTACGGCTCCCATGTCACTCAGCGTCCTCCTGTGTAGCCAGGCCACAGTGGCCAGCAGCCGACATCAGTGTCCCTGCTATAGCGATGTATGACATCACTGTAATGCACCGCCCTCAGTCACGGAGATGCCGATATCAGCTGATAGCCAAACAGCTGACAGTTTGTATCACAGTGCTAGGACCCAACAGATCTCTGCACCATGATGCATTTAAGCTGGAGGCAGTGGCCCACTTTATCCCTGCGACCGGGATCGTTCTGTCACTGCTTACTAGTATAACAGTTGCTTTGTTATTGGTGTCCTTGCCACTTCAACGCACATTTCAAGCAATTTCTGAGTATATCGTCTTTGGGAGGCAGAATGAATAAATCAGCAAAAGTTGAAGAATTGGCTTTATTTATTGATTTTTTACGCTGTTCACCTTGTGCGGTATAAGTGATAAAGCAGCTTTATAACTCCGGTCATTACAATTACAGCAATACCAGATTTATTTTTTATATATATATATATATATATATACTAGAAGGTGGCCCAATTCTAACACATCGGGTATTCTAGAATTTATTGTGTAATTAATGTATGATTTTTGTTATATATATATAGATGTTGTTGTGTGTAGTTGCCAAGTGTTTGTGTGGGGCGCTGTAAATGTTCTGGATGTTGTCAGGGTGTGGGGGGGTGTGACAGCGGTGTTGTTTGTGTGTTGCATTGTGTGTGGAGTGCTGTGTGTCTGCAGCGTTGTGTGTGTGTGGTGCTGTGTGTGTTGCGCGGTTTGTGTGTGTGTGTGTGTGTGGGGTGTGTGTGTGTTTTGGGGGGAGGTTTTGTGCAATGTGTGTGTGTTGGAGGAGTAGTCCTGGGGGGTGAGGAGTATAATAGGAGGAGTAGTCCTGGGGGAAAGAAGTATAATAGGTGGAGTAGTCCTGGGGGTGAGGAGTATAATAGGAGGAGTAGTCCTGGGGGAAAGAAGTATAATAGGTGGAGTAGTGCTGGGGGAGGAGTATAATAGGAGGAGTAGTCCTGGGGAGAGGAGTATAGTAGGAGGATTAGTCCTGGGGGGAGGAGTATAATAGGAGGAGTAGTCCTTGGGAGAGAGGACTATAATAGGAGGAGTAGTCCTGGGGGGAGAGGAGTATAAATGGAGGGGTAGTCCTGGGGGGAGGAGTATAATAGGAGGAGTAGTCCTGGGGGGAGAGGAGTATAATAGGAGGAGTAGTCCTGGGGGAGAGAAGTATAATAGGAGGAGTAGTCCTGGGGGTTGAGGAGTATAATAGGAGGAGTAGTCCTGGGGTGTGAGGAGTATAATAGGAGGAGTAGTCCTGGGCAGAGAGGAGGATAATAGGAGGATTAGTCCTGGGGGGAGGAGTATAATAGGAGGAGTAGTCCTGGGGGGAGAGGAGTCTAATAGGAAGAGTAGTCCTGGGGGGAGGGATCTAATAGGCTTAGTAGTCCTGGGGGAGGAGTCTAAAAGGAGGAGTAGTCCTGGAGGGAGAGGAGTCTAATAGGAGGAGTAGTCCTGGGGGAGAGGAGTCTAATAGGAGGAGTAGTCCTGGGGAGAGAGGAGGATAAAGGAAGGAGTAGTTCTGGGGGGAGAGGAGGATAATAGGAGGAGTGGTCCTGAGGGGGGGTGTCTAATAGGAGGAGAAGTCCTGGGGGGGTGTCTAATAGGTGTAGTAGTCCTGGGGGGGAGGTGTCTAATAGGTGGAGTAGTCCTTAGTCCTGGGGAGAGAAGAGGATAATAGGAGTAGTCCAGGGGGGAGGTGTCTAATAGGTGGAGTAGTCCTGGGGGGTGGTGTCTAATAGGTGGAGTAGTCCTGGGGGGAGGTGTATAGGTGCCCAATATGTATGGGGGGCGTGGCCGAGCGGGCACGATGTGCGGGGGGCGTGGCCGAGCAGGCACGGTGTGCGGGTACGTGGCCGAGCGAGCATGGTGTGCGGGGGGCGTGGCCGAGCGGGCACAGTGTGTGGGGGGCTTGGCCGAGCAGGCACAGTGTGCGGGGGTGTGTGGCCGAGTGCGCACAGTGTGCAGGGGGCATGGCCGAGCGGGCACGGTGTGCGGGGGGCATGGCCGAGCGGGCACAGTGTGCGGGGGCGTGACTGAGCGGGCACAGTGTGCGAGGGGCGTGACCAAGCGGGGACAGTGTGCTGGGGGCGTGGCCGAGCGTCCAATGCGTGCGGGGGGCTTTGCCGAGCGTCCAATGCGTGCGGGGGGCTTTGCCGAGCGGTCAATGCATGGGGGCGTGGCCGGGCCGAGCGGCCAATGCGTGCGGGGGGCGTGGCCGGGCCGTGCAGCCAATGCGTGCAGGGGGCGTGGCCGAGCTGAGCGACCAATGCGTGCTGGGGGCATGGCCGGGACAAGCCGAGTGGCCAATGCATGCGTGGGGCATGGCCGGGCCGAGCCGAGCGGCCGATGCGTGCGGGGGGCGTGGCCGAGCCAAGCGGCCAATGCGACGGTTGTTACAATGACGTCATTTTGGAGCAAGACAGACAGACAGAATAAGGCAATTATATATATATATATATATATATATATATATATATATATATACTGTATATACTAGCTGTAGTACCCGGGCGTTGTCCGGGATAGTAACTGTCTCTTTGTTTCTCTCTGTCTGTTTGTGTCTGTCTCTGTCTGTCTGTCTCTGTCTGTCTCTCCGTGTCTGTCTCTTTCAGTCTCTTTCCGTGCCTGTCTCTTTCTCTCTGTCTCTGTCTGTCTTTGTGTCTGTCTCTATCCATGTGTGTCTCTGTCTCTATCTATGTCTGTCTGTCTTTGTCTATCTCTCTGTTTGTCCCTGTATCAGTCTCTCTTTATCTGTCTCTCTCTATCTCCGTGTCTGTCTCTCTCTCTCTGTATCTGTCTGTCTCTCTCTAGCTCTGTGTCTGTCTGTCTCTTTCCCCATCTGTCTCTTTCCCCGTCTGTCTCTTTCCCCGCCTGTCTTTTTCCCTGCCTGTCTCTTTCCCCGCCTGTCTCTTTCCCTGTCTGTCTTTGTCTCTTTCCTTGTCTTTTTCCTTGTCTCTGTCTCTTTCCCTGTTTTTGTCTTTTTCCCTGTCTGTCTCTTTCCTTTTCTGTATCTGTCAGCCTCTGTCTCTTTGAGTGTCTGTCTCTCTCTGTCTGTCTCTGTCTCTTTCCCTGTCTCTTTCCCTGTCTGTCTGTGTCTGTCTGTCTCTGTCTCTTTGACTGTCTCTCTATCTCTCTCTGTCTGTGTCTGTCTGTCTGTCTCTCTCTAGCCGTCTTTCCCTGTCTGTCTTTGTCTTCCTCTGTCTCTTTGACTGTCTGCCTCTCTCTCTGTCTCTGTCTCTCTGTCTCTTTCCGTTTCCCTGAAAACAGTGTAATTCAGCTCACCAAAACAGGGGAAATTCTTAGAGGAGAATCCAGATGGTGCTCGCTGGAAGAAGGAGGCTGAAGGCAATCAATAGAGGGTGGATCCCGGCACAAAAACGTCCATTTCAGAAGTATAATATAAAACTTCACATTTCTTGGTAAAATAAAAACAGCATAAAATAAATTGCTCCGATCCACGCATTTCAGACGCGATCGTCCTTAGTCATGATCATCATGGGATATAACTGATACCATTTATATACACATAGTCAAGGGAAATGACGACTTTTTCAATAAACTATGCAAACGAGTAAAAAAAACCAACACAATCACATGAATTATTTCAAGAAAAAATGTAGGAGAGACTAGTACATTAATAAAAATACAATAAATCCGTCCTTTTATTTAGTCCTGAGGGGAAAGTTGTATTCATTTGAAAAATAAATAAAGCTTCCTGATAATGAAGTAAACGAATTCTATCTCTACCTCTGTTGTTAGAAAAAACTTTTTTGAGAGCATGAACTTCAAGATGATTAGGATTGCCCTGATGTACCGACCTAACATGCTGGGAAACACCAGAGGGGGTGCGGGTGGAAATATGTTTGGCATCATACAGATGCTCTGCGATTCTGGTGCGTAACGCACGACTTGTACAGTCAATATATTGGAGCTGGCAAGCTCTGCAGGTAATCGCATAGATAACAAAATCATCTCCGCAATTCAGAAATTGATCATTAGTGTGAGTTTTGCTGGTGGTAGTGGCAGTAAAAGTTTTTTTATTAGACATGAAAGAGCATACACCATAAGATTTGCTCCCACAACGATAAGAGCCTGTGGTTGAGAGCCAACCACAATGTGAAGATTTTTTTAAAGTATTTTTGGTATAATCCGTAGGAGAACTAGTAGCTCCCAAAGTAAGGCCCCTCTTAGACACAAAATTCACCCCAGGACTAAGGATTTTTCTAGTAATCTCATCTGAAAATAAAACTGGCAAATATTTTTTGACTATTTTCACAATTTGTTGATAGTTAATACTATAATTAGTAGAAAAAGTAACTCGAGAAAAAGCAGAAACATTTTCTTTCCCTTTCCCTGTCTGCCTCTTACTCTGTCTATGCCTATGTCTGTCTGTCTCTCTCTGTTTCTCTACCGACATCTTATTACCTAACACAAGCTTGTTATACTATGAATGTCTTAAGTTCCTATAGCAACCACTCAGCTCCTATTAATAATCTATAGCTTGTAGCCCATTGACTTTAATGGAGGCAGGTTTGTTGAAGAGTAACTGAAAAAGCGCGGGATTAAATTTTCCCATCAAAACATAGTCTATGACGTTCCCTGAGTCACACGGAGTGTCTGTGCAAAATCTCGTGATTGTAAATGCGACGGTGCGGATTCCTTTAGCGGACATACACACATACATATACATATGCACATACATACATGCATACATACACTCACATACACTCAGCTTTATATATATATATATATATATATATATATATATATATATAATATTTTTATTTTTTTTTTTATTATTATTTTAGGTTTGGCTACTTTCACCCCAAAATTTTTTTTTTTCAAAATAAAGGTTTTTTTTGCATTATTGAATTTTGAAGGCTATAGTTTTTTTTGGGTCACACAATATTTTTTTTATCATTTTCAAATCCGCTTTTTGTGAGGCAGAATCAAGAAGAGACAGCAATTTGGTATTACTTTTGTCTTGTTTTTACTCTGTTCACTGTGCTGTAAAAGTGATGACAGTTTTATTCTTCAGGTCAGTATGATTATATAACTATATTCATTTATATATTTTTTTGTGTGTTTTGCCACTTTTACACAATAAAAACTAGTTTACAGAGAAAAAATATATTTTTATATTGCTGAACGCTGAGAGCTATAGTTTTTTTTTCCGCTGATGGAGCTGTATGGAGGCTTCTTTTTTGAAAGATGACATTTTCAGCTATACCATTTTTAGTTACATATGACTTTTTGATCACGTTTTATTTTACTTTTTTTTACAGCTGTATGAAGAAAAGACAGGTTATGCTACTTTTTTTATGGATGTTCAATGAAGGGTGTGAGCTTTATAGATCAGGTCGTGCAGGACGCGACAGATAATTATTTGTTTTTTTTATTTTTGTTTTACATAAATATAAATATTTATTTGTATATTTTTTTCATTCTTTACTTTCTGATTTTTTTATATTTTTACACTTTTTTTCACTTTTTTCACTTGTTTACTTAGTACTAGTTATGGGCAAACTCGCAGATAACTGGCAGGTCTAACTGGGTTAAAAAAAATCCCGGTTCCAGTCTAGGATTGGTCCCGGTTATCTGGCTGGATGCCAGTCCTCATATAAGTCTATGGGGACCAAAATCCAGCTATTAAAAAGGTATACATACCAAGTCACCAGTGCAGCTGTAACTGCTTCCAAGCTGCTTCTGGGGCCACTCATTATTGCTAATCCATATGCACTGCTTTCCCTGCCCACTGACTGTCCTGGCATCTGGGATTGGTTGCAGTCAGACGCACCCCCAGCCTGTGTGACAGCGTCTGACTGCAACTGATCATAGGTACTGTGTGCGGGTCCCCATCATTGGTATACAATAAATAAATAAATAAATAAAACATTTGGCGTAATGTACTTCCATATTATGATACTAGCTGTACTACCCGGCTTCGCCCCGGTTAATAACTGCTGTTAACAAAATAGAATGTATTAACATTCCCGGCATAGAATGAATAAATAGAATGTGTTAACGCCCGGGATAGTAACTGTCTCTCTGTTTCTCTCCCATTCTCTGTCTGTCTCCTCCTCTGTATATATCTCTCTGTCTCTCTCTCTATCTTTGTCTGCCTGTCTCTTTCCCTGTCTGTCTCTGACTGTCTCTGTCTCTTTCTCCGCTGTCTATCTCTTTCCTTGTCTGTCTATCTCTGTCACTTTCCCTGTCTCTTTCCCTCTCTTTCCCTTTATTTTTCCGTATTTTTTGTTTGTTTATTTCCCGAGTGCTGGATCCGGATGATTAGCTGGAATTCCCTGAGAATTCCGGGCCTGACACTCGGGCACATTTGAAACTGTGCGGCTCTGGACGTTTAGAGCCTGAGTGTGCCCATCACTGCTTAGTACCTATATGAGACTTTAACTTTTATTAGTCTGATTGCTTGTATAATGCATTGCCATGCATAAGCATTGCAATAGATTATACTTGTCAATGCTGCACTAAGAGAATGCCTGTTAGCCCATGCCGCTAGCATGGTCTATCAAGCCATCATAGCCAGGAAATCCAGAGGTCATCATTTGATCTCAGGTTACAATGGCAACAATTGGACTCCCATGATGTAATCACGGGAGTACTGATTGAGTAAGAATGGGAGAGCATGCTCTCCCAGGATCCCAAATGATGCGATCGCTATTGACTGCGCATATGGGGGATTAAACAGCCAGGGGCAGAGAGGGCACAGTCCTTGGCTGTGACAGCCGGAGCTCGGCTATCACTGACGCCGAGCTCTTGATGGTGATCGTGCAAGCAAAGCTCTTATGCACATGCAATCGCCATGATGTATATACTCTATAAACGAGTACCGAGCACTCGTGCATCAAAAAACTTGTAATGCTTAGCGAGCACCCGAACACCAAGCAGTTTACTCCTCCCTAATAATAAGTTCCACATTTGAATATGGTAAAAAAAAAAAATTCCTACTCTCAAATAATCTTATATATGTGTCCATGCTTTGTACTGTGTAATGGATGTGTCTGACCGTACAGGTACATTGTCTGATCATACCTTTTATTTTAGCCCGGACAACCCATTTAATGGAAAATTCTTGGCACTGGTCACTCCAAACTTTCCAGTAGAAATACCTTACAGGGCAGAATGCCCTTCCTATTCACTACAGTATGTGAAGGTGGCCAGAGGCAGTAGTTGTAATCGAGGCTAGGTAGTTATTAGACGCCCCGTCCATCCCCAAAGAGTGGGGGATATTGTGTGTGGTGGTGTGGTGGACCTGGTTTGGTGCGAAGTTCTGAGTTGTGCAGGTTGTACCTCTAGGGCGGCTGCATATCACTGTTGTCTCAAGCGAACCAGGTGCTTCCCGCAGTGAAGATAGACAATGAGGCAAACAGTTCTTACCCAAAAGTTTCTTTAGTGCAAAACACACAACTTCACATGTGAAATAGCAAGCACTCTTCATGTAGTACATTTCCTTAGTATAGGACTTCATTAGACATACGTACTCCTCCTCCTCAGCAGCTTTTTGGTTCTTTTTTTAAGTCCGTTTGCTATCTCACAGCCTAGCATCACAGTACCGCATGTCAAACTCATCATAGCCCTTATCGGCTCCTTGTCCTCCCATCCACAGAGAGTCGCCATAAGCAAAGTGATGGCACCATCGGACAGGACAACCTGCCATGTTTCACTTCTTTTACTATATTAGCCTGTTTGCCCAAGCCTACACGAAACATTCTCCTCTGGGCCCTTCTTCTGCTAACATCAGAGTTACCTTCTGATATTGACCATACATGAGTTAGTCCGTTACCTCGAATCACACTGTCTCACAGTCGATGTACTGCTGCTTCATAGTTAAGTTCACACACTGACTGCAGCCGTTTCAGTTATAACTCGATGTCATGGGCGTGCCACGATTGACATACAGTGCTGTGGTATCCGGTTGTAGAAACTTGCAGTGTCTGGCTAAACAAATTGCTCCGACACTCTATTCTTCTTGCTGTGGTGTAAATGGTATGCTTTGTATCTTTTCTGTTTGGGGTTAATCCTTTTCCTTTTAGGACCCTGGGAATATACTCACCTTTTAGCTGTTGATCAGTATTGCTTCTCCTTGTGTCCTTAAACATAAACATTGTTGTTTGTTGCTGTTCCTCTCCCTGAGTTTTCTTGTAGATATTATAAATTCCCTTTCCCCCTTTTTTGTTTCCTGTGTCTTCTTTAGAGCTTAGTGGGTTGACTAAGCACTCATCACATCCGTTCATTATCAAGGGCCCAGTTCAGGGTCAGTCAGGGCAAGATATCCTGCTTTGTGCATGAATGCGGAATGTTTGATCAGGGGTCAACATCTCCCCATTCCCTACACACAGGGTTTCCCTTCCCTGTCGCCATACGCGTGACACTTTCCAATACCTAGCGTGACACTCGACCAGCATGTTTGAATTAAACTGTAGTCAAACCCTATCTGAATATAAGATGGAGTCAGTCCTGTTTGCTAGTCACTGGCTCCTTCTCCTGTGGGCTTTTTCAACAACCTAACTAGTTCCTTGCCCTGCAGTCAGTGAGCACAGGACAAGTCCCACCTTCCTTAGCAACATGCTATTATTTACAATCCTATCTTACATAACATTCCTACATATAATATACATTCTTATACTCTAAACATTAATATGCTTGTGTTTTCAGGGACAGGAATCCGAACACCTTCTTACAGCTAAAAAGACAGAGAAGCTCACATCGCAGAACAATTGGAAAATCAGGTGGTGCCATACTATGTTAACTCCGGAATAGAAAAAGAAAGGTGGTGGCACTCACCAAGTAAAAATCCTTGATTATTCTTTAAAAAATAGACATCAAAAAGCAGGGAGGGATGCGGGGGGGAATCAGAGACGACGGCGGTCGTTTCGCGCTCACGAGTGCTTCGTCGGGTCAAGACTTCCTTGCATACTATGTTAACGGATAATGTCATGACTCTTTACTGGATTGTTATATTAACAGAATCTGTACTATGAATGTTATATGTAATGGTAGGCCAGCACCCTTTAATAATGATTCCACATAAATATCAATTAATCAAAGAAACTGCTTGTTGAACAGCAATGGTAGAGAATGTAATATTTTTCATCAGAATCATGATGGCCCTCAGATCCTCCATTATTCTGTATTATGGAGCCATAAGAGTTTTGTATGCCGATGTCTGTAAGCATCATATGATGGAATATGCCCTTTATTTCTGTTCTATGCAATATATAATTTTTATCTGTCACTGGAAATCAGAGAGAATGCAGGTGAAGGAAAACAGGAAAAAAGCCTCAAAAAATGATGAACTGTCCCCGAATTCCAGGTGTCCAATATTAATGCCACCTTGTAACTAGAAGTAGCTCTGAGCTAGTCATCCATAAATTGTGAAGGGTTCCTCTTGGAGTGGATGAGCTTTTTCCCGAAGTAATCAGCACACGTATTTACATTAAGAACTTCCTAATCACTGCAGAGCACTTGGAAATAAAGATTTGGTTACAGATGAGCTGAAATCAGCAAAACAAAAATAAAGCTATTAGTTGTCAAAACAAAATGACAAATTTGTTAGGTCGCACCAATTAGCGAAGATCCAGGTCCTGGCCTGAGGTGACACAGCTTTATCAGATAACTGTGTGATTTTGGGATTAAGAATGCTGCTGTAATCTGTAAATTTAAGTTGCCCCACTACATGTCCACCTGAGCTGGTGGTTTATACATGTTCCATAATGCTGAGAACCTCTCAAGTTAAATACAAGCACACTTGTTATGCATGTTAACGAAAAGTGGATTGAAAGCAGATGTTAATTCATTTTACTATCTGATCATCTTATCCCGGTATGGGAAACATCACATTAGCACCTCCATCTAAAAGATACATTGGAGCTAATTACCTGCTAATGGTGTAAATAAGGGCTCCCTGAGATGAGGCAATGGTAGTGTCCATTTATGTAATATGTTGTTGAATTTTTACAATATATGTTAATTTTTCTTAAATATAACATCATATTTTAACAAATATTTAGACGGCTGGCTATATGGATAGGACTATAAAAGTATTTTGATACATCTTATAATCATTGAATTCTTTTCATTCAGTCCCATTACAAGAGGGTTACAAAATACAGCCCCTTGCCATACAGTCTGCCTCTACTAACATTTTGTAAAAAATGAGTCTTTTGTAATGAACTCACTTTTGCCAGTATAGTTCTGTAAGAGGCCACCATTGATACAAGTCAGTTCATGAAATGTCTGCCTTCTTAAATATTCCATAATCAACTAATATAATTGAAAAATATAAATATCAAGGAATTAGAGGAGATTGGATCTTGTGATATTTTAATTTGCCAACTTTGAATTCCCTCCCCCCTCCCTAAAATTTGCGGCAAAACAAATTCACACAAATTGCATAAATAAAAAGCCTACAGTTGCCTGGATAATATGTGTACTGTAGAACACTGTAAGATTCCTATTGGAGTCAAGTGAACATGTTTTGAGCCCTGTAATAAAAACAGCCATGTTAAAGTCCAAATTACTTCAACCTATCAGGCTAGAGGAAGACTAGTGATGAGCAAACACTAAATGCTTAAGCGCTGGGGACTCAAATCGAGCAGGTCGGATGCTTGGTTGTGCTCAACTCGAGTACAAAGTATAATGAAAGTCAACGAGAAACTCAAGCATTTTTCCATAAGAAGCCAGCAGGAGGGCTGGGCTGTAGATTTGTGGCACCCCTAAGGCTCTGGTTGCCACAGGGTACTGCGCCTCAATTAAGGTGCGGTATCTATCTCAGGTAAGGAGGGGGTTAATCACCGGTGTTCCACAACCACACACACTACATACAGCTTAGGAGCCTTCACATAGGGTGGGTTGGCTCAGGGTAGGCAGGGGGGTAGTCATAACGGTAATGGAACATCCCGATCACTGAAGCCAGCCACCTAGGGGGCGGGTTCCTCCTGGGGTAGATATAGGTACAATACACTCACATCGGAGCAGACCCATCAGGACCATAGTTCTGGCAAGACATCTCTGGAAAATTTGGACTTTACTGGGCCCGGGGCTGGGAGCGGGAGCTCAGCCAGGGTACCTAACTGCGGAGACATCACCCTAGAAATAGGACTCTCACTCCTTTTCTCTCAGAACACCGGTGGTGACCTCTTACCAGATCAGGGATTGACCGGAGCCCATCACAGCAGTGACCAGTGTGACCGGGCTGGCAGCTGAAGTTGTGAGTAAACTACACCTTCAACCCGCAGAGACTGTGTTGGCTCGTCCTTACCGGCAGCGCCGCCCAGCACTTAGACGCCAATAGCCATTACAACCCTCATCATGCACCCGGGGCCTGCTCCGCCTGTCGGGAGCAATACCATCCTGGCTGCGTTAACACCTGCCCCGGAGAGGAATCCTGCAGCGGCGGCTAATCCCTGGCCGCATACCACAGGTGGCATTATGACAAATTTTTCCTAATACCCCGCTTCCCCACTATTTACTGTACGCCTCGGGACAGAACCAGGCAAGGCCAACCCGTGACAACGCCTGACACAACCCAAAACAGATATCGTGCCCACTAAAATGGGTACTGTGTGCCTACAAAACTGCGTTAAACTGGATAATTTGTCGTTGAACCGTTCCTTTGCAAAAAGAACAGTCACCATTAACAATTCTGCGTGGGAAGAAAAGGGGGCGTGTCGTCTTTGCGGCACCCCGAAAAGCACGCAAACAGAGGGTCCCTTCCCGGAGGTCGGGTCTACCACCTCGGATGACCTAATGGAGGCGAAAGGAGAGGATATGGCAATTGATGTAGGGGACAAAGTTATTCCAGCCCTTCAAACCTTGATAGCTATGATACCGGACTCCTTCAGTAGGGAAGATCAGAATCTGGCAACGCTGCAACTGCAGGGTGAAAGTGCAGACTGGCCCTGCGACCTGTTAGTCATACCCTACTTGACTGTGGCAATTAAGATGACGCCTTCAGTCTACCCGAGCCCTGGAGGGATTCGGTATTGGCAGTTCTATCACCCAGAGCACCATGATAGAAGGAAACCTGAAGTAGTCACGATTAGTGTTGAGCGGACCCGGATCTGATAAATTCGGATCCGCATGTTTCGAGGTTCCGATCCGAGTCCGACCAGTACCCGGGTTCGTTCGTTCGTTCGTTCGTTCTCTTTCTCTCTCTCTCTCTCTCTCTCTCTCCCCAATTTGGGATATATTCCACCTGTCTAGATTTTGGCGGTTGGTGACTGTTCACATTCAGTCATCAGGCCTTGTCCACAGGCTATTTACTTCATGCAGCATTTGCTTGGACCTGTCCCGCCCACAGCCATGACTCAGTCATGGGTACGGGATTGAAGTAGACCAGGTGAGTGCTGCTAAGAGCAGTTCTACTATTCATATATGAGGCCGTATGGCACATTTTATAAAAATATTTTAGTGTAGGACTGCCCCAAATGAGATTTGCCGTGACATGGCGGGGTAGCTCAAGAAATTGCAATTTTTTGCCAAAAATCTCAAAATTTTTATAAGTACAGTTTGGAATTTTTAGTGCTGAAGTGCACATTTAGTGCTGGCTTTTTGTTTTTTCTTCATTGAACCTTTTCCCATGTAGACAATAGTGCAGAGCACAATTGGTCCTCCTCAGGTACCCCAGATGAGTGCCCGTTAAGAAAAGCACACTGACTGACCACAAACTGGGGTCGGTAACCATAGACACAAAAGAAAAGGGATATACCAGATGACTCATGGCTTTGATTTATAGCAAATTCAGCCAGCGGAAGGAACGAGGACTATTTTATTCCTTCTGATTATCCAAAACAAAGCACAAATACTGCTCCAAATACTGCTCCAAGTTCTGGTTCATGTGCACTTTTTGCCCATTATACTGTGGATGGAATGCCGATGAGTGAGACAATTTAATCCCTAAACGAGAGCAGAATGCCCTCCAAAAATTGGCAATAAATTGAGCACCCCTTTAGGATGCAATGTCAGATGGAACTGTGGCGCCCCAGGACCTGGTCGCCACAACAGCATTGCCCTCCCAAAGGGTTAATGCTGAGCCTGGAGGTAATTGGGAGGTCTATTGGCCAGCAAGTTTAACATCCAACGCAGTTCTCCCTCTGGCCAGCAGGGGGAGCTCTGAACCTGGGATTCCAGGGAGGATCCCCTTAAGTCTGATCTGTGGGAGGAAGTAGTGGTCAGTCTGTAGAGAGCAGTAGAAGTGAACAGACGCAGAGTGAGCTGTCCTGTGAATCTGGGGCCTAGAGCTAGAGTAGCTTGGCCCAGAGAAGCAGGAGTAGCTGAGAGGCAGCGGAGAGACTCGGACATCGGAGTCTGTGGCCACCAGGGCTTAAACATACTCCCTGGTAGCCGAATCCGAAGGGCAGGAGAGCTGCAAGCACCTGGCCCAAAAACATCCCAAAAGCACAGCTGCAGCATCAAGGCCCGGTGTGGACTCCAGCAGAGAAGCACCAGAGAGAGGGCCTGCGCAGCCTGCTACAGAGGGAAAGGGACGTACCAACAGTCCCAGCAGCAAGAGGGCCATTGCTGGATTCAGAGAAGCAGGGTCCTATCATAACAAAGAAAAGCACAGGAGTAGGCCTCATACTCAGCTGGCCAGAAAGATCTCCCCAAGTACTTCCAGGCCGACCGGATCCCCATCACCACCTGTAACGGTCTCCCAGGACTGGACTGTTTCCAAAGTAAAAGAGGAAAAGGTAAAGAGACTGTTGTTTGTGCCTGATTCTTTCATTGCCTGTCGGCCCTGCACCGTGTTAGCCACACAACCCCATAGACTTCCACGAGCACTAACAGTGTCCCCGGGGCTCCGCTCCACCTGTGGGGAGCAGTACCACCATTGCTGCTATAACATCACCCCGGAGGCCTCAGACAGCAGCGGCGGCTTAATAGCCGCAGACCACAGGTGGCGTCACGAACACAAACTTTATTCATCAAGCCACATATTCTACTGACACCCACCAGGGCCACGGAGCCGGGCCCAGCCACCACTGACTACCACCGGACTAGTCCGGCCCGGCACCGGGTGTCCCATAGCCCTGGGGTGGGCGAGTCAGAACCTCATGGAGTCTGACAATTTCACAAATAAATACCTGCGCTAAAGTCTTAGTGTGGCGCCCTGGACTAGCCAGGTCGTCACAGGTAACACACACACACCCCCACCCCCATTAGACAGTAACATTAGCCAAACACAAAACCCTTGTTGCCTCTCTCCAGGGTCTGATGTCCACACCAGGTGGGGCGGAGCCAAGCGGTTGGCCCCACCCACCGAGGAGTTCACAGGCCTGGAGGCGGAAAAAGTGTCAGTTAGAAGTTGGACTTCAGTGGAGGAGGTTGAAGTGAGAGTAGAAAAGTGAAGAGTGTCTGGGTTTGTGGCCCAGGCACTGACAACAAGGTTGGCAGACGGTGGTGGCCGTCTGCAGGAGTGGTGAATCAACCGGGGTCGGGCGGTGGCCCGCCGGTACCGACCGGGGAGTGAAACGAAGCCAGCACACACAGGCAGGGCCATCGGACCCCGACTAGGCTTGGAGTCGCCGTCAACAGTCAAATCCGAGTGTGACAGGAACCCCAGGGGTTTCCTAACAGCCAAAGACCCGTTAGAAGGCAACCGTCCGCACCGTGAGGGTATACAGCTACCGCCTAAGGCTAGAGACCCAAGGGCCAGCGCCTGCGGGCAAACGGGCTCCTCCGGCATCCATACACCGGGGAGCGGACTACCGTTGGGGACCCATCGTAGTCAAAACAGTACACAAAGGTGCAGGGAAAGACAGCCGCCATCGCCTGTCCGGGAAGAGACACTGCAGTCGGCTGCAGGACCCGTCCATCCAGCCGTTTGGTTTACCGGAGACTTTGTGCATCTCTTGCTGAGTGAGTACACCCGTGCCATCCGGCACCGCGCCGCGCTGTCCCTGCGACCCTTCACCTCACCGACCCTGCCTCCCCGTCACACCACCGGGCCCCGGAACCACCGACCCCTACCCAGGGAGGGGGAAAACAACATCCCAGCTGCTCCCTGCCATCGCTCCCGGGATCCCCGTCACCAGCACCGGTGGTGCCCATCTTCACCACAACCCGTGGGTGGCGTCACGGACTAAATCCCCCAATCCAACCACACTTTTCACTCACGGGCGAGGAGCGCCGCTCTAGTCCCCGGATACGGCCCACCGCTCGAGCCACCGAGCAGCAGCCACAACAGCGCCGGACCCGAGCATTAGTGAGCGCAGCGTCCCCTCCGCCCGCGACATTAGCATTGGGTAAAGATGGTAGAGTGATAAAATTTGCCATTTTGGAAAAACTGTCTACCACAACAGAAATAACAGTATGAGCAGAAGAGGGAGGAAGATCTGTAATAAAATTCATGGAAATATACATCCAAGGTTTGTTGGGAACACTCAATGGTATCAAACAACCTGACGGACGAGAGTGCAATGCTTTAAGCAGCGCACAGGTGGCACAGGCCATAGCCCTCTGGATTTTCTGCCACCAGAAATGACATAATATGAAATCCAGAGCTCAATTCACCCCAGGGTGACCAGTGGGGAGCAAATCATGATGTTCCTCTAAAACCTTAAAGAGGAAACTCCTGGACAGGGCATCAGCCTTCGTGTTTTTAGAACATAGATGATAAGTAACAAAAAAAATTAAACCTATTGAAAATAAAGACTACTTACTGTAGCTTGTCTTGGTGTGAGACATTTTGCTGACTCGAGATAAAGGGGATTTTTATGGAATGTAATTATTAGTAACCGGATGATTAGCTCCCTCCAAAAAGTGTTGCCACTTCTCAAATGCCAATTTAATAGTGAATAACACCCTATTCCCAATGTCGTAATTATGTTTGGCCAGAGATAACTTCTTAGAAAAGAATGCACATGGACAAAGTTTGCCAATAGACAGACCTCTGATGTGTCAATGTCCACCAGGAAGGAAATAGATATATCAGGCTGTATCAATGTGGCTGCTGATGTGAAACATCTTTTAAGATAATCAAAAGCATATAAAGCACTCTGAAACCAGTTACAAAAGTCTGTACCTTTTTTTGTTGTTATGTGAGTCAGAGGTTTTGCAATGGCCGAAATTTTTTTATTAAACTGAAAAGTTCTGAAAAGTTGCAGCGCTTTCAAGTTCTCAGGATGATCCCAGTTCATAATAGTCTGCAACTTAGAGGGATCATCCTAAAACCAGAAGTGGAAATTATGTAACTCGGAAACAGACGTTCCTGAACTGACAAAACACATTTCCCTAAGGCCCCCTTCACACGCACGTGAAAAAAAAGTACAGTTTGTTCACGTACATATTAAAGTGGTGGTTTGCTCCCCGTGTGCCGTGTTTGTGGCACATGCGTGTTTTCTGTGTGATATACGTAATAACACACGGAGAACGGAAAGCCCCGCCTTACCTGTTTCTTCCGGAGCTGTTTGTGGTGCTGAATGACAGTGTCCGGCACAGGCCATGCCCCGCTGACGCTGCTTCCGGCCCCCAGTGAAGAAGATACGTTGTTCAAATTTACTGGGGGTTGGATGCAGGTGACAACCACAGCAGAGACTGCAAAGCTGGTAGAGGTGAGTATGTGTTTTTTTATTTTTAAAATGACACGTGTGTTTCTCACGTGGGCCCGCATCCACACTACATCCGTGTGGTACGTGTGCCGGCCGCGTGACACCCGTGCTGCCGGAGAAAAACGGACATGCCTTCGTATGGAGCACACGGGCTCATGTCTGCTCCACACGGAGGCACGGGCCAATGGCTGAACACGTGCGTGCACATAAACCCATTGATTGTAATGGGTTTACATGTGCCCGTGTCTCCGGTACATGCGGCACGGACCTAGAACGTACCAGAGACACATGCGTGTGAAGGGGGCCTAATATAGCATTCAATTTGTTCTCCTTGAAGATCTATAAAACCTGTTAACAGGGGGCCTGCACCCGGCTCTCTCTTCCCCGTTATTTTACCTGCATGTTATATGGAATAAAAGCACTTTCTGGATCTTGGATGGTGTATGCCGTGGTTTATGTACTTCTCTCAAAACCTGTTAACATGTTTCAAATGAGAACCAAAATCCTGCGAATAAATGAGAATATCATCTAAGTAAATGATAAATTTACCAACAGTTGAGTAAATACATAATTCACAAAGTGCTGGAAAACTACAGGCGCATTGGTCAGACCAAAAGGCATCATCAGATTCTCAAAGTGACCCTCCGGCGTATTGAACGCCATCTTCTACTGATCTCCCTGTCTGACCTGAATCAGATTATAGGCCTTCCTGAGATTAAGTTTGGAGAACCATTTGTCACTAGAAATCTGGTTAAATAGGTTTGGAATGAGTTGCATAAAATATGGGTCATAAACCGTAATCTGGTTAAGCCCTTGAAAATCCAGACATGGACACAGACCACCATCTTTCTTTTTTACAAAGAAAACACCTGCAGGTACAGGGGATGAAAATGGTCTAATTTGACCATTAGCAAACTCTCTGTTATATAGTCATTGAGAGCTTGTCTTTTGGGGCCTGACAAATTATACAATCTGCACTTGGTCAAATTCGCCCTTGGCTTCAACCTTATGGTGCACTCATAAGGTCTGTGCGGGGGCAGTTCCAGGCAGCCCTTTTCAGAGAAGACATAAAAAAACTCAGAAAAAAGCTCCCGATTTCTTGTAGTTATCGTAGAGATACAGGTCCCTAAATAGTGCTGGTTACAGAAAGAACTCAATTTAGTTATGTCCTGGGTCTTCCAGTCTACAATTGGGTTATGCAAAGTAAACCAAGAGAAGCCTAACACAATTTTTAAAGAAAGATCTTTGAGTACATAGCAAGTGAATTGCTCTGAATGGAGTATCCCTATCCAAAGCTCCAACCCTGATACATTTTCCCTAAAAACCATTGGGAGAGAGGTGATGAGTCAATAGCAAAGATCCGAACAGGACTGGATAAATTGTCCACCTCTAAAGCCTAGGCCACACGTAGCAACGCAGCAGCGATCACGACGACGATCTGACCTTATCAGGATCGCTGCTGCGTCGTTACATGGTCGCTGGTGAACTGTCAAACAGGCAGATCTCATCAGCGACCAGTGACCAGCCCCTGCCAGCAGCGACGCGTAGAAGCGATGCTGCGCTTGGTAACTGAGGTAAATATCGGGTAACCAAGCAAA
The DNA here is from genome assembly GCF_048569485.1 of Anomaloglossus baeobatrachus. Taxonomy (NCBI): domain Eukaryota; kingdom Metazoa; phylum Chordata; class Amphibia; order Anura; family Aromobatidae; genus Anomaloglossus; species Anomaloglossus baeobatrachus. Next base: position 136,621,580 of record NC_134358.1, read on the forward strand.
GTGCTTCGCTTGGTTACCCAATATTTACCTTGGTTACCAGCGCACACTGCTTAGCGCTGGCTCCCTGCACTCGTAGCCAGAGTACACATCGGGTTAATAAGCAAACCGCTTTGCTTATAGTTACCCGATGTGTACCTTGGCTACATGTGCAGGGAGCAGGGAGCCGGCTTCAAGAAGCTGCGGACGCTGCTAACGAAAGTAAATATAGGGTAACCAAGCCTTTGCTTGGTTATCCGATATTTACCTTGGTTACCAGCATCCGCAGAAGCCGGCTCCCTGCTCCCTGCACATTCAGTCCGTTGCTCTCTCGCTGTCACCCACAGCGATGTGTGCTTCACAGAGGGAGAGCAATGACCAAAAAATGGTCCAGGACATTCAGCAACAACCGGCGACCTCACAGCAGGGGCCAGGTCATTGTTGGATGTCACAAACAGCGACATCGCTAGCAAGGTCGCTGCTTCGTCACAGAAAATGGTGACTTAGCAGCGACGTCGTCGTCGCTGTCGTTGTGTGTGACATGACCATTACCCTGAGGAGCAAGCAAACTGTTTGTTGATTATGATAGCGCCTGAGCCACTATCAAGAAAAAGCTTAACAGAGACCTCTTGGCCCCATATTTTAACCTTGGCAGGTAACAAACACTGAGACACCATTGATGAGGAAATACATAGGCCAAGGTTGGAATCCCCAATCCCCCTGGACCTAAAAGTTTTGTGAAGGACGATCTCTCTTAGGCACCAAAGGACAGGTACTTATAAAGTGTCACTTTTTATCACAATAGAAGCAAGCAAGACGTCCCACCAAGCTGCATGGGCTCAGGTTAGGCCTCAACTTGTCATGCAGGTACAGCCACCCGTTCCAGAGAATTTTGGTACTATTAGACTTTTGACGGAACTGGCAATAAATACAGATTACCAAGGACATAACCGCCTCAAGTCAGGGAGGAGTCTCAAACGGCTTCTTTACCCTCTTAGACATGTCCCAAAGAAACTGATTTTTGAAAGCAGAGTCATTCCACAGTGTGTCCATAGACCAGTGTCAGAATTCGAGGCAGTGATTCTCTGCTGGCCAATTACCCTAGTGCAGTGTACAGATCTCAGACTCAGCCAGCGACACCCTGGTATATTGTCATAGATAAGGCTGAGCACAGAGAAAAACCTGTCCACTGACACAAATACAGGTGACTCAGGAGGCAAGGAAAAAGCCCATGCTTGTGAGTCTCCACTAAAGGTGGTGTCAGACACAGCAACGACGACAACGACGTCGCTGCTACGTCACCATTTTCTGTGACGTTGCAGCGACGTCCCGTCGCTGTCGCTGTGTGTGACATCCAGCAACGAGCTGGCCCCTGCTGTGAGGTCGTTGCTCGTTGCTGAATGTCCTGCTTCATTTTTTCGTCGTCGCTCTCCCGCTGTGACGCATACATCGCTGTGTGTGACAGCGAGAGAGCGACGAAATGAAGCGAGCAGGGAGCAGGAGCCGGCGTCTGGCAGCTGCGGTAAGCTGTAACCACTGTAAACATCGGGTAACTGTCGCGGGCGGAGGAGGGGACGCTGCGCTCTCCCACTGCTCGGGTCCGGCTGCCGCTGCTGCTGCGGCCTCCGCTGCTCGGTGGCTCGAGCGATGGGCCGGATCCCGGGGACTCGAGCGGCGCTCCTCGCCCGTGAGTGAAAAGGGGATTGGTTTTGGGGGTTTATTGTCTGTGACGCCACCCACGGTTGTGGTGATTGTGTGGACACCACCGCTGCTCTGTATGGGGATCCCGGGAGCGGTGACAGGGAGCAGCTTTGTTGTTATTTCTCCCCTCCGTGGGTAGGGGGTTGGTTGTCCCGGGGCCCGGTGATGGGGTAGGGATGGATGGCAGGCCGGGTGCGGGGCCTGGTGAGGTGCAGGGTCGCGGGGGCAGTGCTGTGCCGTACGGCACAGTGGTACTCACTCAGCCTGAGACGTTGACACAGTTTTCGGTAAAACACACGGCTGGAAAGACGGTTCCCACGGACGGCTGCTGTTGCTTTTCCCCGGTAGTTAATGGTGACTGTCTCTTTCCCTGCACCTCAGTTCAATGTTGGTAGCGATGGATTCCCACCGGTAACCCGCTCCCTGACTTGGATATGGGCCGGAGGAGCCCCTCTCTGCCCGCAGGCGCTGGCCCTGAGAAACTGGTGCCTTGGCGGTGGCGGTGTCTCTCTCATACGGTTGGACTGTTGCCTTCAATCGAGACTTAGTTGTTTGGAGACCCGGGGGTCCCCTTCACTGACGGATTTGGCAAATTCACGGCGACTCCTAGCCTTGCCGGGATCCGAAAGGCCCCTGCCAATGGTGCTGGCTTCTCCTTGTGTACCGGTCCGGTACCGCCGGGCCACCACCCGTCCACGGTCCTTACGGCACCTCCGATAGGCCACTCCTGCAGACGGTCACCGCCGTCTGCTAACCTTGCTGTCTCAGACCGGGGCACACACCCGGACCAACTTCAGGCTGCTCTTTTACTACTTTTCTCCTCTCACTTGCTCCTCTCCCTTGCTCCTCTACCACTCAACTCCTAAACTCCTCTTCAACTCCCTTCCAAAAACTGTTCTGCCTGGTTTTCCCGCCTCCAGGACCGTGAACTCCTTGGTGGGCGGAGCCAACCGCCTGTCCCACCCCCTGGTGTGGACATCAGCCCCTGGAGGAAGGCAACAAGGATTTCAGGTTTAGCTAAGGTATACCTAGCCAGGGTGTAGGGTGTGGTGGTGTCATTACCTGTGACCCCTGGCTTGCCCAGGGCGTCACATAACCAAGGGAAGACCTTTCCCTGGTTACCCAATATTTACCTTCGTTACCAGCCTCCGCCGCTCTTGCTGCTAGTGCCGGCTCCTGCTCTGTGCACATGTAGCTGCAGTACACATCGGGTTAATTAACCCGATGTGTACTGTAGCTAGGAGAGCAAGGAGCCAGCGCTAAGCAGTGTGCGCGGCTCCCTGCTCTCTGCACTGTGACATGTAGCTGCAGTACACATCGGGTTAATTAACCCAATGTGTACTGTAGCTAGGAGAGCAAGGAGCCAGCGCTAAGCAGTGTGCGCGGCTCCCTGCTCTCTGCACATGTTGCAGCACAGCGACGCGTGTCGTTATGATTGCTGCTTCGGCTGCTGTGTTTGACAGCTAAGCAGCGATCATAACAGCGACTTACAAGGTCGCTGCTACGTCACAGAAAATGGTGACGTAATAGCGACGTCGTTGTCGCTGTCGTTTAGTGTGACCCCAGCTTAAGAAGCGAGTTCACAATACCCACCCACTGCGCTTCACTCCTGAAGGAATTTACATGCCTCCCTGAAGGTAACAAACCGGCTGTTACCCCCTGAAAACCTCTCCAAAAGTGGAAGCTTGGGTTCTGGTCATCTGGCAACCAACACGGATTGCGTCGGGGTAGCAGACTAAGGGCGGCTTTGCACGTTGCGACATCGCAAGCCGATGCTGCGATGTCGCACGCGATAGTCCCCGCCCCCGTCGCAGGTACGATATCGTGTGATAGCTGGCGTAGCGAACATTATCGCTACGCCAGCTTCACATGCACTCACCTGCCCTGTGACCGTCGCTCTGGCCGGCGACCCGCCTCCTTCCTAAGGGGGCGGGTCGTGCGGCATCATAGCGACGTCACACGGCAGGCGGCCAATAGCGGCGGAGGGGCGGAGATGAGCAGGATGTAAACATCCCACCCACCTCCTTCCTTCCGCATATCCTACGGAAGCTGCGGTGACACCGGTAGGAGATGTTCCTCGCTCCTGCGACTTCACACACAGCGATGTGTGCTGCCGCAGGAGCGAGGAACAACATCGGACCGTCGCGTCAGCGTAATTATGGATTACGCCGACGCTGCACTGATGATACGATTACGACGATTTTGCGCTCGTTAATCGTATCATCTAGGCTTTACACACTACGATGTCGCATGCGATGCCGGATGTGCGTCACTTTCAATTTGACCCCACCGACATCGCACCTGCGATGTCGTAGTGTGCAAAGCCCGCCTAAATGTTACTGGGGCTGTCTGATTATAAAAACCAAAGGGATATCAGACAGTCAGGGTCCATCGTGCAAAGTCTCTGCTGCAGACTATGGCAGAGGATAAGGGGTATCTTGTACTATGGAAGCAGTACTGACACTGATACGTCTCAGTGACACTAGAGCCAATCACGGCGTGTACTGGTAAAGTCACAGCGACTACCGTATTTAGCATTAACGTAAAAGGGATAGGTTAATGAGTGAGGAAGAGTATATAAGTGTGCCGCTGTAAATAGTAGTAGCACAAGTGCAGAGTGCAATACCTCTGTTAAACTCACAGAGGCATATAGTTAGGAAATAAAGCAATTCCTCCCTTGCTTGGAGGGTATGTGGTATGGTCTCTTAATGATCACAGAGACAAAAGCAGTGAGTGTGAAATGGCACCTACCTAGGTCCGTTCCTCTAGTGGTGCCAGGAGATGGACAGCAGCGTAAGCCGCACAAAGCTCCTACCTGCATTCGCTCCACTAGTGTGCGACGACACGAACCACTAGATATGGCACCTGCCCAGGTCCGCTCCACTAGTGGTGCAAAAGAGATGGACAGCAGCACATGCCGCACAAAGCTCCTACCTATGTTCGCTCCCCTAGTGTGCGAGGATACGAACAACTGCCAGACGCAGTATAAGGAACGTTACCCTAGCGGTAACGTCCACCTACGAGTAGAATCACAAGGCCCAGCCGGACCATATGCCTCAGGCACCTGCCTATGCCCGCTCCACTAAGATGTAAGGATACGGATCGCAGCCGAAGCTGTAAGGTACAAGAACGCTACCCTGCCGGTAGCGCTCACCTAGCATAGACAGAGAGATGCCTAGAGGGACGTGCACAGAGCATCTACTCTCATGCATGAACCAAGAGGACTGAGCGCTGGGCGGCATGCGTCAGGGTCTTATATAGACTCTGTGCCTCATCCAAGATGGAGGACACCAAAGCCAATCCGCTGCCAGAACGACAGCAATGACGTCATGCTGGCCAATCACCGAGCAAAGCGTCACAAACACATGACCAGTGACCAATCGGCATAGAAGGTGTCAGAGACATGTGACCACGTGTCACAAGCACATGACCAGCGGACAATCAACTTAGAAGGTGTCAGAGACATGTGACCTCATGTCAGCGATGATGTCACCCGCACATGTGCAATGGCTCCAAGATAGGACTTAAGGCTACTTTACACACTGCGATATCGGTCCCGATATCGCTAGTGTGGGTACCCGCCCCCATCTGTTGCGCGACACGGGCATATCGCTGCCCGTGCCGCACAACATCGCCCACAGCCGTCACACATACTTACCTGTCCGGCGACGTCGCTGTGACCGGCGAACCGCCTCCTTTCTAAGGGGGCGGTCCGTGCGGCGTCACAGCGACGTCACTGAAACGTCACTGAACCGCCGCCCAATAGCAGCGGAGGGGCGGAGATGAGCGGGACGTAACATCCCGTCCACCTCCTTCCTTCCACATAGCAGCCGGGAGGCAGGTAAGGGGAGCTTCCTCGTTCCTGCGGCGTCACACGCAGCGATGTGTGCTGCCGCAGGAACGAGGAACAACCTCGTTACTTCTGCAGTAACGAGATTTGAGAATGGACCCCCGTGTCGCCGATTAGCGATTTTGCACGTTTTTGCAACGATGCTAAATCGCTTATCAGTGTCACAAGCAACGGCATCGCTAATGCGGCCGGATGTGCGTCACGAATTCCGTGACCCCAACAACTCCGCATTAGCAATGTCGTAGCGTGTAAAGCCCGCTTTAGTCTCCAGCGCTTGCACATGTGCAGTAGCAAGAAATCCGAACATAGTCTCCAGTGCCACAGCAACCGTAACACTAAACCTGTTGCTGAACCGGCCCCCCCCCTTAATTTCACCAACTGGAAGGATACAGCCTACAACTGTCTCGAAAGTGAGGTTACAGGGTCTATGCTGAATTTTAAATTGGTTAAAGATGATGTCACGGGGTGTGAAGTGACTGTGTTTTTTCTATGGGTGTATTTTTATAATATAAATAAAGTATATATTTTAAAATTGGGGTATAAATATTTTTGAATGAGGAGTTACAAGATCACTAGGAACAGAGGCGCCTAAACTGGCCCTCAGGCTAGAGGAACAATGGCTGACTCTGATCCCAAAGATACAGAAATTTCTGCACCAGTTTTCATCTCTTGACAGGAAAAACGCAGCAAAAAAAAAACAGTTTTTGATGCATTTTTTTCCATTTATTTTTGCATGCATTTTTTTAGCATTTTTGGATACCAATGAATGCTATAAAGATAGATATTAGCTAGATAGATAGGTAGGTAGATAGATAGATAGTTTTAAATGAAGATAACAACATGGGGTGCCTCCTAGTTTTGAAAACCAGCAAAAGTGAAGTAGACAACTGCGGGCTGATATTTTCAGGCTGGAAAGGTCCATGGTTATTGAACCTTTCCCATCCTAAATATATCAAATCGCAGCTTCCCCAGAAATGGCGTATCCATTTAGATATGCCAATTATGGCGCCACGCCCTTTCTGATTGCCCTGGCGCGGTGGCAATGGTAGTTGCGGTTAATGTCAGGTGTGTAGTGCCAGCTAGCATCCAAACCTTGGTGTTAGTAATGAAGAGGTGTCTATCATACACCCCCATTACTAACTCAGTAACTGAAAAAAACGCACAAAAATACTTTGCAAGTATTGCACCCCTGAGGCTTCTGTCGCTACAGAGATGCTACACCTCATCCAGAGGTATGGTATCCTGTCCCAGGGTAAGGAAGGGGTCATCCACCAGTTCACACGACATCCAGTTTGGGGGTGGAGCTTAGTGGGTGAGGTGTCTGAGGTCAGTGGGCGGAGCTGAGTTGACAGTGTCAGAGAGTGGTGTGGCGAGGAGGCGACCAGTGCGTAGAGACCCGGGGGTCCTGCTCGACCCGAGTGAAACATTAGAAGGGGATCCTAGAGACACGGGAGTGCGGGAAGCACCCGTGGGCTTGCTCCACAGAACACCGGGTGGAAGGATCTGGCCACAAAAACGGGGACCCTGTCCCTAGACTAGAAGAAAACTAATGTAGTCTTTAGTAACACCAGGGGCCTGGGTGGCTATAAGCATCCAGGGCCGAAAATCAGCATACGAATCCGCTGGAAGGGGGCCACAGAGGATCAGGGGGGCAAGCAGGCAGAGAATCCGTTGAAGGTCCGCAGCCTCTGGCTCAGGGCACTGTGTGCGGAGGCGCAGGGCAGGAGGGCGAGAGTCAGCGCAGTAGAGACGACCAAGAAAGGCACATCTGAGAGGTGCACCAGCATAGACCTCTGACCTGCTCGGGATTGGCGGCAGCCCATCACGGTGGATCCCAGCATACCACGGGTGATTGCCAGCTTACTGTACACCTGTGGAACTGGTACCATGAGTAAATACTTTGACTGCAACCCCCAGTGTCGTCTACATCCTAAGCATGCCCTCTCATGATCCCTGGGCCTCAAGCTCTACCTGTGGGGAGCAATATCACCTCAACTGCGCCATCAACATCTGCCCCGGGGAACACACAGTTCAGCAGCGGCCCACATAGCCGCAGTACCACAGGTGGCGTCACTTATACTCTTAACTACAACTCCCATCATCACAATCATCATCCCTTTATTACCGAACACTGCCAGGGTCATGAAACCAAGCCATGCCGCCACGACATCACCGGACTAGTCCGGCCCGGTAACGAGTACCCACCGGCCCTGGAGCTGGGCATATCACATATTTCTTGTAGTCCAAGGAATGCCAACATAGTCCATAAATGGACTATCTAAGCTGGATCCAGACTAACTAGTGGTTGTAGTACTTTTTGCTGTGTGCAGTTGTGGCGTTAACCCTTGTTGTCCTTTTGTTGCCACCTGCCTGCTCTGTGAGTTTGCAGTTTGTCAGAGTTTTGATTTTCTCCTGTATGTCTTTGTCTGTTTTTTCATCTCACTCCTGCCCCTTCCTTCCCTGGTGGAAGGGGGAATCAGATTAGTTTTGGTCAGGAGCATAGCCAGATAGAAGACCCAGGCATCTCCACCATTAGAGGTTACTCTAAGGTTAAGTAAAGCCTAGGTACCCCTAGCGTGAGGGTGTTGTGGGGGTGGCAGGGGGCCGTATTCGTGGGCAGAGGTGGACCCCTGCTTCCAGGCAGCGTCTCTCTTCGGTGCTGCACTCCTGCCACTTCCACAGTGCAACCAGGTACATGGCAGCTTTTCATCCTCAGGACAAGTTCAGACATGAACTTTAATGTTACAGGCATGTTACAGTTTGGTTTCATTTCCCATTTTCCTGCACACTGCTCCCTCCTGCACATCTCTCCGGCTACTATAGGACTGTCTGTTTCACCTGGCAACACCACAGTAGCAGCTAATAAATTCATGGAGTCCCACATGTATCTAATTGCGTCCCCTCCCATAGGGATTTGATACATCACTGGATGGAGTTCCTTCACCACTGTCTCAATGACGACCCATTTGCCCATGTCTAGGTTACCTCACGTCTATACTGGTCCTATTGGAGTCAGTTGCTTATCGGAAATTTCACTAGAATCAAGGAAAACAACTTCATTGTCAGTCCGTGCCTATTTTTGCACCTGGCTACTGAAGAGTTTCCCTTATCCACTTGATCTGGGTTTCCTGGGGTGACCCTGAATGTCTGGCCGAATTACTCTGGGCTTCTCGAACTATAACTCCCTCAGGTAACAGCTTCTTCTCTTTACTCAACAGTGTCCCTATCTGACTAATTCTAACTGTCAAGTCTCTGTTGCTGGGCAGATTTAACCTTTAACTACTTCACGTTCGGCCCTGTTCTCCATTCCAACCATAAGTTAAGGGCCCAATGAGCAGTGACACTTATTGGTGCCTGAAAACAATGCACCCGAGAGCACACACATTTAAACAACATTTCCCATACATAAATGCACAAAATAACCATGACGTCTTCAGGGGGGTAGCTGGGCACCAGTTAGCCTCCTACAAGGGACAGCATAGGAGCTTCTGTCCCTCGCTATCTACAGTCACAGTGTTACAATATTATTACTCTATTATCACTGAACCAGGGCAATAGGGAAGAGATTAGACAAAGTGCCAAAACTGTCATATCTAATCTGTTGTATCTGTGCCGCCCCCGTGTCAGCAGCCAGGCTGCTCGGGGATCCGTGGTGGCTCGAGGGGCGTTCGGACCCAGGGGTCATGCGGCCACTCAAATGAAGAGGGGTATTTACAGGGGGTTATGTTTAGCGTTCGTGACGACACCCGTGGTGTGTGGTAATGCGGAGTACCACCGCTGCCATTGGGAGTACCCGGGGACGGTGGAGTGGGACAGCCGGATGTTAGAACCCTCCACGGGTAGGGGGGATGCCCCGGGACTCAGTGATGGGAGCTGGGGGGTGCCGTTCCCGATGGTGTTGCCTGGTGATCTGTGACCTTCCTCCTGGCACTTAGTTCACTACTTTGTTGGTCCCGGTAGCATAAAACTAGTCTGGTCCTGCTCCCCAGTGTGGCTGATGGGAGCTGGGTTCTGCCATAGGGAGCGAAGAGGGACACTTTCGTACTCACACAGTCCATAAATCTGACACCAACTGTGGCGCCCTGGACTAGCCAGGTAGCCACAGACAAAACACACACACACCCCCATCCCCAGACAGTTACATTAGTCACCAGTGACTATGAAAGGGGAATACATGAAATAGCAGAAACTGCTGTGTGAATACTGACTTGAAAAATCCAATAGCTATATGTAAGAGTGAAAATGTGAAAAATGGAATCTGCATTACTGCCATGAACATATGAATCAAGAGAAATTTAGCTACTGAATTGATCAATGCAATAGAGCCCCAACACTACGCCAAAGTATTTCTCTACGTTGGGGTCCCTAGCTTGTGTGTGTCCTCTCATGCAGTTAAAAAACCCCCGGGGTTCCCTAACAACCAAGTCCCGATTGAAGGCAAATGCTCACACCGTGAGGATACACAGCCACCGCCACCGGCTAGAAATCCAAGGGCCAGCGCCTGCGGGCAAAACAGGCTCCTCCGGTATCTATACACCGGGGAGTGGACTACCATTGGGAAGCCATTGGAGTCACCACAGTACACAAAAAGGTGCAGGGAGAGACAGCCACCATCACCTGTCCGGGGAGAGACACTGCAGCCGGCTGCGGGACCCGTCCATCCAGCCGTTTGGTTTACCGGAGACTTTGTGCATCTCTTGCTGAGTGAGTACACCAGTGCCATCCGGCACCGCGCCGCGCTATCCCTGCAACCCTGCATCTCACCGACCCTGCCTCCCCGTCACACCACCGGGCCCCGGGACCACCAACACCTACCCACGGAGGGGGAAAACAACATCCCAGCTGCTCCCTACCATCGCTCCCGGGATCCCCGTCGCCAGCAGCGGTGGTGCCCATCTTCACCACAACCCGTGGGTGGCGTTACGGACTAAATCCCCAAACAAACCACCCCCTTTTCACTCACGGGCGAGGAGCGCCGCTCGAGTCCCCGGATCCGGCCCACCGCTCGAGCCACCGAGCAGCAGCAGCAGCGCCGGACCCGAGCGTTAGCGAGCGCAGCGCCCCGCCACCCGGGACACAACAACTGGATAAACCAAAGTTCTGGACACCGCTGCCGCTGAGGGGAGCTGGTTTGGGGCCATCCCCGATGGTGTTGCCTGGTGATCTGTGACCATGACCTTCCTCCTGGCACTTAGGGGCACTTTGCACACTACGACATCGCAAGCCGATGCTGCGATGCCAAGCGCGATAGTCCCCGCCCCCGTCGCAGCTGCGATATCATGGTGATAGCTGCCGTAGCGTACATTATCGCTACAGCAGCTTCACATGCACTCACCTGCCCTGCGACGTCGCTCTGGCCAGCGAACCGCCTCCTTTCTAAGGGGACGGGTCGTGCGGCGTCATAGCGACGTCACACAGCAGGCGACCAATAGAAGCGGAGGGGCGGAGATGAGTGGGACGTAAACTTCCCGCCCACCTCCTTCCTTCCGCATAGCCGGCCGGGATGCAGGTTGGAGATGTTCCTCGCTCCTGCAGCTTCACACACAGCTATGTGTGCTGACACATGAACGAGGAACAACATCGTAACATCGGTCTTTCCAAATTCATGAAAATGACCGAGGCTACACCGATGATACGATTACGATGCTTTTGTGCTCGTTAATCGTATCAAAAATGCTTTACACACTACGATGTCGAGAGCGACGCCGGAAGTGCGTCACTTTCGATTTGACCCCACAGAGATCGCACCTGCGATGTCGTAGTGTGCAAAGTGCCCCTTAGTTCACTACTTTGTTGGTCCCGGTAGCATAAAACTAGTTGGGTCCCGGTCCCCAGTGTGGCTAACTGTGGGAGTTTGCTCTCAGGGTTCACGCTTGTGATTTCCTGGACCGTTTTAGTGGAAAGTCATATCCCCCTCGTTGCGCTAGTACCCCGATTTTGGAGTGGGTGGAGAGCGGATCTTGAAGGCTCCATTCTCGTCGGATAAATTGTCAGGTTGCCTGAAGCTACTCCCTGACCTAGGGTCCACGTCCCCCATCGTGCCCTCGTCCCAGCCCGGTGATGGTACAAGGCCACTGGCTGTCCTTCTCGACAGTTCCGTGCCCCTTGTCACGATCCCCTGCGACAAAGGGTCCAGCTCCTACTAGCCCTCAGACCACCATCTGCCACTTAGTTGCTTCCAAGGAGCCCAGCTCCTGACCTCCTCTCTCCTTCACTCTCCAACTCCAACCTTCCACTTCAACTTCAACTAACTCCTGACCTCCTCAACCAACCCACCCAAGTGGGTGACCCTATTCCACTCAAGCCGTCCACTGGTGTGTCTGGTAGGTGTGGTGCAGAATGTACCTAGGATTTTAACTGGCTGATGTAGGCAACACCGTGTAGCTGGGGACCCATAACCAAAGAGGAGGTGGATATTGCACAGAAGGGCAGATTGCACAATACCCTGTGACGACCTGATAGTCCAGGGGCGTCATATTCCCCCTTGGTTAAACGTAGCTCATCCTCAAGCTACAGGACATCAGAGATTTATTATTTTTTTTTTAAAACTGTAAAAGTAGAAAAAGGAACATTTTTATTTACAAATACTTCCCACATTAGGGAGGCTGGATACTTGAACGTTACGTAAATTTTTAGAGTTCATCGTTCCAACAATGGAACGCTACCGGTTTCAGTAGTAGCGGAGGCTCAACCTGCTCCGTTGCAGCCTCTTCCTGCGACAGTCCAGTCCCAATGTCCCGGATCCCATTACCTGCCACCCAAACAACCTGACCCGCTGCAAACCTATTGTGGGTCCATGACAAGGTTAAGGTCCCGAGTGTTGTAATAGACGACTCTGGTGGGCACAGGAGGTGCAATTATTTACAGGAACACAAGTTTGTGCTGGTCACAACCAGTCCTTTGACCATGGTCCATATTTACTACTATATACTCTATGTAACGAAGTCCATGTACCGGCGTACACACTATAGCAAATCTTCTCGATAATCTGGTAACTTCTTCCGTTCATTTAAACCTTGTTGATTAAGTGCTAATCTTCTAACATTTTCTATATGAAAAATAATAAACTTTTAAAAACAACAAACAGATACCTAACATACTGTAAGGATATGACACATTTTACTGGTACCATTAGCATTCTTCCCTGTACCTTCGTGGGGGCTGCCCGAAGTTAACCCGGGTCGGCCTTCTCAGTTTCGAACCCTCATACCCCTCTTGTGACATGACTAGATCACCTACAGGTTACTCACCCTCAATACTAAGTGTAGCTGGTAGGACTCTACGTATGCGTGGCAAGGAGACAGGTGCTACTCTAGGTGTTGAAGTGGGTGCAGTGTCAGTAAGCCTTTGCTGTTCTGGTTCTTCCACGGGTTGTTGGAATATTAACACAGGGACTATTACTGCTCCATTCTGCATAGGCCAATCTTCCGGAAAGTCACCCAGAATAGTATGGATCATTCTCTTCCTTCTTCCACCACTTGAGGTTGGGGTTGAGGCTCATCTGGTACTCGTAAAGGATCTGGACATCGTTTCAGGTGGTCTCAGGAGACAGTAGCCGTGGTCATTCCCTGGTCCTTGCTGATTTGGCAGGTCTTCTGGTTGTCGAAGTTGGATGGTTGCACCACATATGGCTCTTTTTCCCATTGGTCATCTAATTTGTGCAGCTTTCTTTTTCTTTTCAGCACAATCCTGCCTGGTGATAAGGGGGTTTCTTTTGCTTGCTTATTAAAATTCCTCTCTTGCCGTTCCCTGGTTTGACTCAAACTCTCTTCAACGCACTTCTGAATCTGGTTGTAGTGGATCTGGCGACGTGAGTCCCAATCCGCTCCGGGCAAGTAGGTTTCAGGTAATTCAACCTCCATCTCTAAAGGGTGCTTTACACGCTGCGACATCACTAACGATATATCGTCGGGGTCACGGTGTTTGTGACGCATATACGTTGTCAGCGACATCGCAGCATATAACACCTCTGAGCGACCTAAAACGATCGCAAAAGAGGTAAAAATCGTTGGTATTGGAGAGGTCGCTTCAACACCAAATATCGTTGACAGGTGAGTAGCGAGGTTGTTTGTCGTTCCTGCGGCAGCACACATCGCTATGTGTGACACCGCAGGATTGAGGAAACTCACCGTACCTGCGTCCCGCCGGCAATGAGGAAGGAAGGAGGTGGGCGGGATGTTTGGCCCGCTATCTCCGCCCCTCTTCTGCTATTGGGCGGCCACTTAGTGACATCGCTATGACGCCAAACGAACCGCCCCCTTAGAAAGGAGGCGGTTTGCCGGTAACAGCGACGTCGCTAGGCAGGTAAGTACGTGTGACGGGTGCAAGCGATGTTGTGTGTCTCGGGCAGCGATTTGCCCGTGTCGCAAAACCAACGGGGGCGGGTACGCTCGCTAGCGATATCGGTACCGATATCGCAGCATGTAAAGTACCCTTAAGTCTATGGGAAGTCTTCCAGGTCTGGCTCTCATCAGGTAAGCCGGGGTACACTTGGTGGATCCCACTGGAATGTTGTTATAGATGTCCACAAGGTCTGGTAGCTTTTCAGGCCACTGGTTCTGCTCTTCAATGGGGAAGAGTTTTCAGCAGATTGATCACTAGTTGGTTCATCTTCTCACACATCCCATTTATATGCGCATGATAGGGTGTGGTGCTTTTCTTTTTGCACCTGTAGAGACTGCAGAGCCCCTGGAAGATCTCAGCCTCGAATGTGGGACCTTGATCAGTAAGGACTCGATCGGGATACCCATGCAGCCTACAGAAGTGCGCTTGGAACGCCTTTGCCGCAGTGCTTGCAGTCAAATCTTTAACGGGTATCACTACCAAGAACCGTGAATAGTGGTCGACCATCGTGAGCGCATACGTATACCCACTCCTGCTGGGGGTTAACTTGACATGATTCAGGGCCACAATTTCCAGGGGCTGTTTGGTGACAATCGTCTGAAGTGGTGCTCGCTGACTGGTGCCATCCTGCCTTCTCAAGGCACAGGGACCGCAATTCCTACACCAGGCTTCTATGCAGTCTCTCACTCCTATCCAGTAGAAGCGACTTCTCAGCAACTTTTCCAACTTCTTCCATCCGAAGTGCCCAGCTCCATCATGGTACGCTTCCAGCACCACCAGGACATACGCCCAAGGTATCATGATCTGGAAGATCCTCTCATGGGTCTTGGCGTTGGTCAAGCTTCTGCACAATTTGCCTTGGTGGAGATAAAGCCGACTTCGGTCTTGCCAAAGTTTCTTGGCTTCTTCTGGGGCGCCCTGCCAACTGTGATGAGGGAAGGGAGCACAGGTCATCTCCTGTTGATGAGCATATGGTCGAGGCTGCTCCATGAGCATGAGTTGATGAAAGGCAGGCAATTCAATCTCCTCCAGGACATCTTCGTCTCTCCCATCATCAAGCAGGTGGGGCATCCTGGACAGTGCATCAGCATTAGTGTTCTTGTGGCCAGCCCTGTATTTTATGATAAAATCATAATTTGCTAACCTTGCGACCCATCGCTGTTCCAAGGCTCCCAGCTTCGCCGTATCCAGGTGAGTCAACGGGTTATTGTCCGTGTACACAGTAAACTTCGCAGCAGCAAAGTAGTGCTTAAACCTTTCCGTCACATCCTATACAAGTACCAGGAACTCTAGTTTAAAAAAACTATAGTTCTCCGGGTTCCTTTCTGTGGGCCTCAGCTTCCGGCTGGCGTAGGCTATCACTTTCTCCTTGCCTTTCTGCACCTGTGACAGGACAGCTCCAAGTCCCACGTTACTAGCATCCGTGTACAGGATGAACGGGAAGCCGTAGTCAGGATATGCTAGAATTTCATCCCCTGTCAGGACAGACTTCATCTTCTTCATGATTCTTCTTGTTCCTCGCCCCACTGGAATGGAAGGTCCGAGGACTTGCCATGCACGGTTTGTCCCACTAGAAGGTCCTGCAAGGAAGCCGCCATCTGTGTGTATCCCTTGACAAACCTTTGATAGTACCCCATCAAGCCCAGGAACTGCCGCACCTCTCTGACGGTTTTGGGCCTTGGCCAGTTTTGGATAGCTGTAATTTTCTCTGGATCCGGTGCCACACCTTCAGCACTGACCACATGCCCCAGGTACTGTGCCTTCAGCTGCAGCAGGTGGTACTTGGATGGTTTGAGCTGCATCCCATACTTAGACAGTGCCTCAAATACCTCTGACAAGTGTTCCAGGTGCGCCTCATACATCTTGGAGTATACAATGACGTCATCCAGATACAGCAAGACCGTCTCGAAATTGCAGTGGCCCAAGCAGCACTCCATGAGCCTCTGGAACGTTCCTGGTGCGTTGCACAGCCCGAATGGCATGCTATTAAATTCACACAATGGCAACAGCCACCTGCCAGTGCTCGCTAGTGAGATCAAGGGTAGAAAAGTATGTAGCCGATTTTAAGGCAGCCAACGATTCCTCGATTCGGGGCAAGGGGTAAGCATCTCTGTGCATGATCTTATTAATTTGTCAGTAATCTACACACATTCTCATGGCACCATCCTTTTTCTTCACAAGTACCACAGGGGCGGCCCAGGGACTGCAGCTGTCATGAATTACTCCAGTTTCTGTACCGCCCCGCGGGCTCGGCTGCGACCGCCGAGCCGCTCGGATCCGTGCTCGTACTGCGGGTGGTGGCTCGAGCTTCTCACGGACCCGGGGGTCACATCTCTCTGCAAGGGAGTTGGCGCTACACGTGGGGTTTTGGGTGTTTGGTTTGGAATGACAGTTCGTGACGCCACCCACGGGTTGTGGTGATTGTGGGCACCACCGCTGCGGTGAAGGTGCGGGGATCCCGGGAGCGGTGTAATGGCGCAGCTAGGTGTTGAACCCTCCGTGGGTAGGGGTTGTAGGTCCCGGGGCCTGGTAGGAGAGGGCCGGTGTGCAGGGTGAAGTGTCTCGGTGCAGTGAGGTGCGGTGCCTGATGGCACTGGTGTACTCACTCTGACACAAGACACTGGAGTAAACCAAACGGCGTGATGAACGGGGCCCGCAGCCAGCTGCAGCTTCTTCCAGACTAAGTTGGTGGTCTCCATTTTTCTCCTGCACCTCTGTGTAAATGTTTTGACACCTGTGTCTAGACACCGGTAGTCCACTCCCCGACTGGTATATGCCGTAGGAGCCCGTTTGCCCGCAGACGCTGGCCCTTTGGGACTCTATGCCTTGGCGGTGGCGTTACCCGGTATGGTTGGGCTGTTGTCTTCTAAAGGGACTAGTGTAGGGTAGGTCCTTAAGTCCAGCCCGCAATCAGTTGATTCGACTCAGCCCTGTTGGTTCAGGGCTTTGTGCTGGGTCTGAGTACCCTGCCTGGTGCTCCGGTATCCAATTGGCTCCCCGGTTCGGTTCCGGCGGGCCACTACCCTGTCCCGGTCCCTTACGGTTCCAACGGTCATATTCCCGGTCTCCTGCAGGCGGCAACCACCGTCTGCCTCCTTGCCAATGGTGACTGGGGCTCCATCCCAGACACCAGCTAGTCTCTATCAGGGCACGGACACAGAACTGCCCGTGACCTCGACTGCTCTCCACTTGCACTTGAACTAGACTCTCTGTTTTCCCGCCTCCAGGCCTGTGAACTCCTCGGTGGGTGGAGCCAACCACCTGGCTCCACCCCCCTGGTATGGACATCAAACCTGGAGGGTAGTGACAAGGTTTTTAAGTTTGGCTGGTGTTACCTAACCGCGAAGGGGGTGTGGTGTGGTTATGTGTCTACCTGGGACGACCTGGAAAGTCCAGGGCGTCACACTTCCTTCATACTCCTGAGCATATCTTTAGCACATTGGTAATGGGCAGGTGGTATGGCCTATACCTCTTTTTCATAGGTGGGTGAGTGCCTGTGGGTATGTGATGTTGTACCCCTTTTATCCGCCCAAAATCCAAAGGATGTTTACTGAAGACCTGCTCATACTCCTGGACAACTCTGTAGACCCTCTGTTTATGATGTGCAGGTGTGGAGTCGGTGCCCATGTGTAGCTCCTGGCACCACTGCTCTAACGGTTCTTGGGGACTGGCACTGAAGGATTGATGTGGGGAACCTGCTGTGTGGATGGCATCTGCATTAACTACAAACAGCTTGGCAATAGTAGCATAGTAGCATACCTGGGTAATGTGATCTCGTCTTCCACACAATTCAACACTCGCACGGGCACTCTCCCCTTCTGGACATCAACCACCCCCCTGGCCATAAGCACGGTGGGCCAATGCTCTGAAGGCAGGGTCTCCACCACTGCCTGGTAATCCTGTCCACGGGAGCCTACAGCTGCCATGCACCATATCATCATTTCACTTCGCGGGAGCACTATAAGAGGGGCCAAATCCATTACCCGTACAATACCTATCTCACCTCCAGATAGATTTACCTGTTGCCGCTGCAGGAGGGCTCAGATCTCACGTTGCATGACCCTCTGTCGCTCTGCTCCTGCGTCTCAGACAGCTGTTGAAGCAAAAACAATACTTCTCCCATACAGTTTTTAATCACATTGGTGCCTAAAATGATCTTAGGGTTCCGATCACTAGGGTCATTTTGTACGACTATGAGGCCTTGCCTCTCCAACTCTACCCAGCCCACCTTAATTGTCACCTCCATGAACCCAATTTAAATCACTGGTAACCCGTTGACGGCGTAGATGGTAATGCTGTCATCTGGTGGGGTGAGTTCATCATTAAGCCAAAATTTCTTATACAGTATATAGGGAATAGTTGTTACCTGGGAGCCGGTATCAAGGAGTGCAGAGGTCGGGATCCCATCCAAGGTGATGGAAACAATGGGCTGTCCCCCTACATACCGCTCCTGCCAGTCTGCTGGGCCTTGAGAGTTTATTCCTGGGGATTGGCCCTTGGCCCCAGGGGTTACTCGTTTAAAGGACAGCTCCGTGTGTAGTGGCCAGTCTTGTTACATTTATAACAGACAGGTGGTCCATACCGGTCATTGCTCCGTCCTTTGTATGCCGGGGTCCTCTTCCGCATCCAGGGGACGTCCTCTGGACAGTCAGCTACTTGGATCTCTCTGGTCGGGATGGCCTTGGATTTGAGCTGCATCACTTCCAGAATTCTTGCAACGTCGTTACTCAGTTGCTGTACTTGGGCAGACAAATCACTTGCTCCACTCCTGGTTGATATTGGAGGGGTCGGTTCTGGCAACACTAAGGCAGGGGGCTTCACATGCAAAGGAGATGTACCAGCTTGCCAGGACGGGAGCGAAGACTCAAGAGCCTCCGGGGGCTGCAGGGCTTTGATTGCCCGCTCTTTTAATGTGGCAAAGTCCAAAGCAGGATGTTCCAGGGTCCACAGCCAGAGCTGCTTATGGTCTTCTACTGACCCTAGGCCTTGCAGGAACTGCTCCACCAGCATCTTGTTCCCCTCCGGCTCTCCAATATTGTTGGTCAGTCTCAGGGTCCGCAGCTCCACTTGTAACTTCAAGGCATATATCCTAATGCTGTCTTGGGACTGTTGTTTGCAACTATAGAATCTCATCCTCAACTCAGCCTCAGTGCGTATCTCAAATGCAGCTCCCAGTCTCTTAAAGATGGCGGGTACCGAGACCCGATCCTCCTCAGTCCATGCCTCCACTTCCAATTCGGCAGCGCCGGTCAGCTGCCCCAGGACTACAGACGCCCGCTGCCGTCCGGTTAGGACGTACAGATTGAGGAAGTTACATATCTTCCTCTTGAATCCCTGCAGCGCATCTGGTCTGCCATCATACTGCGGGAGCCAGGCGGTGCCAGGCACGTAGGGCAGGGCTATCGGCATTATTGGCACAACCGCCACGGGTCCCGGTGCCGCCGCTCCTGCAGCCGGAGCAGCGTCCGCCGCACCAGTGTTACCCTGATCGGGTGGAGGCAGCACCGCTATGCTTCCATCGTCTGGCGCAGACATTATCGCGTTCCCCCTTGGTTATCAGCACTCTTCTCGATGCTGTGGCCCTCTGGGAACTTCCGGTTCCGGGCTTACTCTCAAGACGAAGGGCGGGGCTTCAGCTTTGCGTGCTTTTGTGGATAAGATGAAGTTTTGGCGCCAAATAATGGCGGAAAATGGTGGAATTGACGGGAAACAGGACCTTGACTCGCGGTTTTGACTTCTAAGGTGCACGTCACCCAGGCAAGTGGGTCCTGCTCTTATCCTGTTCATGACGCCAGTAATTTGAGGTGTCCCACCCCCGTGTCAGCAGCCGGGCTGCTCAGATCTGGATCCGCGGTGGCTCGAGGGGCGTCCGGACCCGGGGGTTGTGCGGCCACTCAAATGAAGGGGGGTATTTACAGAGGGTTCTGTTTAGAGTTCGTGACGTGACCCATGGTGTGTGGTAATGTGGAGTACCACCGCTGCCGTAGGGAGTACCTGGGGATGGTGGAGTGGGGCACCCGGATGTTAGAACCCTCAACGGGTAGGGGGGATTCCCCGGGACTCGGTGATGGGAGCTGGGGGGTGCCGTCCCTGATGGTGTTGCCTGGTGATCTGTGACCTTCCTGCTGGCACTTAGTTCACTACTTTGCTGGTCCCGGTAGCATAAAACTAGTCTGGTCCCGCTCCCCAGTGTGGCTAACTGTGGGAGCTTGCTCTCAGGGTTCACGCTTGGGATTTCCTGGACTGTTTTAGTGCAAAGTCCTCGTTGTGCTAGTACCCCAATTTTGGAACGGGTGGATAGAGGATCTTGAAGGCTTCATTCTCGTCGGGTAAATTGTCAGGTTGCCTGAAGCTACTCCCTGACCTAGAGTCCACGTACCCCGTCGTGCCCTGGTCCCAGCCTGGTGATGGTACAAGGCCGCCTGTCCTCCTTGACAGTTCTGGGGTACAGCTCCTACTAGGCCGAGACCACCGTCTGCCACCTAATTGCTTCCAAGGAACCCGGCTCCTGACCTCCTCTCTTCTTCACTCTCCAACTCCAATCAAGGGAGGCTATCCTATTGACAATAGCGGGACACTCCATCTGAACCCCTTCCCTCTCTATCTTTCCTTTCCTCCTATCCAATCTTCCCTTTCTCATTTTCACCCCTTTTCTCCTATCTTACTCTTGCTTCTTCTTGTTTATTTGTTGTTTTATAATCAAAATGGATAAAGAATGTTTCATATGGCATTACATTAGTTAATGTTGAATTTTTTTTTTAAGGCATACAGTATATGTATCAGGAGAGCAGGATGACTTCTGCTCCGACTAAATCTTACTTGATATTTTATTTCTGCCTAAATGAATGCCTGGAATTGTTTGATACTTTTCCTTACCTGTTTAATAAAAATACTGTATTTTCCGACATATAAGACGACTTTTTAACCTCTGAAAATCTTCTCAAAAGTTAGGGGTCATCTTATACGCCGGGTGTCGTCTTAGACGGTGGTGCAGGGTGCTGCATGAGCCCATTGTTTAGTAATGCCCTCCTACCTGTCCCCTTCTTACACACAATAAGCATTCTTCTCACCTGTCCTCCATTCCTGTGGTGCCTTCAGCTTCTTTTGGCAGACCGCAGGCCCATAGACCCCTCCATGATTGCATCCTGTTCACGGGGCCTCCGCATGGCTTTACTGCAGTTGAATGCTTTGTGGTGCCATAAAGCATTCAACTGCAGTAAAGCGTTGACAGCAGCGACGGCAGCCCCATGAACAGGACGCGATTATGGAGGGGTCTATGGGCCTGGGTGTCTGCAAGAAGCCCTCCTCGATGATCTCATCCCATACATGGGGCTGCTGCTGTCAGCGCTTTACTGCAGCAGTTGAATGCTTTACGGCACCGCAAAGCATTCATCTTTAGTAAAACCATGACGGCAGACCGCAGCCCCATGCATCAGACCCTATCATGGAGGGGTCTATGTGCCTGCGGACTACAAGAAGCAGCTGAGGTCACCGCAGGAACGGAGGAGAGGTGAGAATAATGTTTATTGTTTGTAAACAACGGCATAATAGGGGACTAGAAGGGGACCAGTAGGAGGCATTACTAAACAATGGGCACATTACTACAAAAGGGGGACAAGGATGGGCACATTACTAAACAATGGGCTCATTACTGCAGGGGATATTGCTAAACAATGGGCACATTACTGCAGGGGACATTACTAAACAATGGGCACATTACTGAAGGGGACATTACTAAACAATGGGCACATTACTTCAGGGGACATTACTAAACAATGGGCACATTACTGCAGGGGACATTACTAAACAATGGGCTTATTACTGCAGGGGACATTACTAAACAATGGGCTCATTGCTGCAATAGACATTACTAAACAAATGGGCACATTACTTGGGTTGGCTTATACTTGATTATATACTGTATATCCCAAACTTTATATTTTAACTAGAAAAGTTGGGGGTAATCTTATATGCCCAGTCATCTTATACGCCTGAAAATATGGTATATTGAACCTTAAAGTGGTAAGTTTGCAGTAACTCTATGTGACTGCAAAGTTTTGAATCCTTCCAGTGGACGCACGTTGTGCTGCAGGGATTCACCTGTTTCTGAACTGGAAATGGTGGTCATGTGACCACAATGTTGCGTTATGCAGGTTCACAGCCAGAACCAAACTAGAGGGCGCAGCCTTGATCCATTCAAATGTATTGGTCAAGGCCGTGCCCACTGAGCAGCTATGCCCACTGGTCAGAAATGCACACTATATATAATTGTACTGAGCAACGCCGCGCCCACTAGTCGGTTTCTGTCCGGGTTCGCACACAATTGCGGTCACGTGACCACCGTTCCCGGCTCAGAAACCAACGAATCCTCTTAACACACAGTGCGCGCGCTGGGAGCATTTATAATATAGAGTGACTGCAAACTTATAATTTTAGCCCTTACAACTCCTTTAAGAAAAAGTGGACTTTAACCCCTTCACCCCTAGGAGAATTTCCGGTTTTCGTATTTTCCTCCTCTTTTTATAAAACTTTTTTATTTTTTTGTCAATATTTCCATATGAGGGCTTGTTGTTTTGTGGGATGAGTTGAATGACACCATTCATTCTGTCCCATGTTCTACTGGAAAATGGGAAAAAAAATTCAAGTGCGGTGAAATTGCAAAAGAAGTACAATTCCCCAATAGTTTCGGATTTTTTATTTGCCAAGTTCACTATATGGTAAAACTGACCTGATAATATGATTCCCCAGGTCAGTTCGAGTTTGTACATACCAAACATGTATAGTTTTACTTTTATTTAAGTGGTGAAAAGAAATTCAGAATTCTGTAAAAAAAATAAAAAAGAATTGCACTTTTGCCACCTTTTTCCAAGACCCATAGAATTCTCATTTTTTGGAATCTGTGGCTCAGTAATGGCTCTATATTTGCGTCTTTAGCTGACGTTTTTTTTTAAATATGTCATGTTTGGGTAAGTGCAATGTTTTCATCGCCTTTTATTGAATTTTAATGAAATGTTGCGGCAGCCAAAAAAATGTAATTCTGGCATTTTGATTTTTTTCTTGCTACGCCCTTTACCAGTCAGATTAATTGATTTTCTATTTTGATATATTTCTGAACTCGGTAATACCAAATATGTGTAGTATTTTTTTAATTGTTTTATTTTCAATGGGGCAAAAGGGGTTGTGATTTGAACTTCAAAGCATTTTTTTGTTCATTTTTTTAAAACTTTTTTTTACACTATTGATTTTACTTATCCCCTTAGATGACTTTATGCCTGCAGTGTTCGATCGCTTCTACTGATCAGAATGATGCTTCACCATCACTCTGAACAGCAGAAAAGTTGTTCTCCTATGAATGCCGGCGTTCTGCCAGCATTCACAGGAATTGAGTCATGATAGCGAAAGGGGTCATCAGCTGTCATGATAACCCAAAGGCACCCCGCGATCGTGTAACGGGGCCGCCAATGGCAGTGGGGGAATAACAATCTGCAACATCCGTGGTTGCTTATTTTTGGATATTTTGTCATAATAATGCAATAATTTTTATCTATTTACCCTTAATGAAATGTATAATTTAAGGCTAAAACAATATCTTAGTGGTAAAAATATAATTATTTTTTCTTTACTGCGCAATTGTGCCGCCCCTGCAGCAGTCGAACCTTTCTAATCCGGGGGTTGCTGTGTCTCGAGGGTCTCCGGACCTAGGGGCTCGCGGCCACTTCAAATGAAAAGGGGGTATTTACAGGGGATAAGAGTTTGTGACGTCACCCGTGGTTCGCGTTAGGCGGAGTATCGCCGCAGCCGATGGGAGTACCCGGAAAAGATGGAGTGGGGCAGCGAGATGACGTTCCCTCAACGGGTAGGGGAGGCCCCAGGACTCTGGATGGTGGAGGTGGTGTAGGGGAGCGTGCTGCAGATTGGAAACATACAGCGTACTCACTCAAGCAGTGTTGGTAGTGATGTGACCGCAATGCAGACTCTGACACAAAGGTAAACCAAGTCTCTGGGTGCCGCTGCCACGTCAAGGGAGCCCGTCCGAGAGTCTGCTCCCTTTGGTATTGCTGATGATCTGTACCTTGCCTCCATCTACTGTATTTTAATGTTCGTTGTGACCCCTATGCTTGAAGCTGTCGGGGTCCCACTCCCCACTGTTAAGTAATGAAGCTCTGCTCTCGATGGCTGACATTGGGATTTCAGTGGGCCGCATAAGCTGCAAAGCCCTATCCCCCTCTTTGTGTTGATGCCTTTGATCTCTGGGGAAAGTCCATAAAGAAACTATCCTCCACAAGTTAATTATCAGGTTGCGTGAAGCTACTCCCTGATCTAGGGTCCAGTACCCCGCCGTGCTCGGTCCGGTTCGGTTACTAGGTACTCCGGTGCTGCCCATTCTCCTAAATTAAGCCTGGCACCTTTCTTCAATACCCTGCGACCGGGTCTCCGACTCCTTCGGTCCCAGACCACTGTCCACGACCTAGTCAAAAATCCCGAGAGAGCTCCAGCTCCCAGCTCCTCACTCTTTGGGACCTACTTCTTCACTCCAAGGAGCTGCTACTCCCAGCTCCTCACTGTTTGGGAGCTACTTCTAGACTGACTAAGCTTTGCTCTCCACTTCCTCTCTCTGACTTCCGCCCTCCCACCAGTCTGCCTGACCCCTAGGCGAGTGGCCCTATTCCAGCTAGACCACCCACTGGTGTGCCAGACAGGGTGTGGTGTGAGGTGTGACTAGGATTTGCATGCTGATGGAGCAATAAGAAAAGTTAGGATCCCAGAACCATGAAGGTTTGAGTCCTGCACCAGACAAGAAAGACGTGCAGTACCCTGTGACACCCTGATTAATTCAGGGGTGTCACACAATGATATAACATTGTGAAACATATGTGTTGTCAAGATGCCCATTGTCACAGCTAGATGATTTCATTAAGAGATGTAGTTTGGAAAATGAGGTCACTTATGAGGGGTTATCTGTTCTTACACCTCAGAGGCGCTGCTGATGGGACATGGCACTCAAAAACTATAATAGTTAAACTGCCCTCCGATATGACACTCCTTAAATTATTTATTTAAATAATTTAAAGAAACGGCATGGGATCGAAATTTTAACAACCAGCCAAGGTAAAGCTGACAGCTGAGAGTTGCAGCCCGCAGCTGCTGCTTTACCCGTGCAAGTTATCAAAAACAGGCAGGACCGCACATCTTTTTTTTTACATTTATTCCCTATCCGCATTTGTTTGCAGGGCAGTCGCCCCTGTTTTGCGTCCTCCTAGTCCTTACTACAACCATTTTACAGCCATTTTACAGAGCCCAAGTTCAGGTCTCCATTGACTTATATGGGGTTCAGCGTCCCAGGGTCAAGTTTGGGTCAAGTCTTGGTCCCGAACTGAACGTTCATTTAAAGTCCGGCTGAACCTGGTAGTCCCGAGCTTCACGGGTCTGCTCATCTCTAGTCGTAATGTTAAATCTATAAACATTAAAAAAACATACACCAAAACACTGGGAACAATAATAAGTTCCATATTACCAAGAATATAGTTATGGGATTGTAACATATGACATGTCAGGTAACTTTTACAAATAATCAAGTCAATAATATTTAATACATTTGCCATTTTGAAAACGAGATAACAGGACATAATATTTGACATTTTAAAGGGCCGCTCCCTGCATCGGGAAGAGTTTACTGAACAGCACAACGTCTCTAGACTAAACAAACACACAAAAAAACTTTCTGCTTTGTTTAGTCTACTGAAGGGGTCACGTTTACTGTCTGAACACATCCTGGCTAATCCTAAAAATGCCGCACAGCTTCTTGTTCCTGAAAGGAAGTACCAGATATCTACAGCATTTATATATAACACTTATCCTTTCTTCTTCTTCACAAATTTAGATTTTGGAGTTTCTTTGATTGATTATGATATTGTTATATTTGGATCTACTGAAATGATGAATGTTGACCGGCCAAGGTCATGAGAGGGAATATTCCCACCCTAATAACATCATAATAACACATGAACTATTGGGATGTAGAAACTTAATCATACCGTATATTTCTGTTTAAATGTAATTTACAAAATAATATAAAAAGCATTTATGTTGTAATTATTGCAAATGGATGACTTTAATTAAGGTTAACCCTTTGTGGACTGAACCCTTTTTGGCCTTCACACCAATTTGATTTTGCTTTACATTCTGACCCGCATTACTTCTGGGACCAGCTGTACATTGCTATGGTACTGTTTGGGGGTACATATTTATCAACATTAAATTTCACTCATATATAACAGAATTTTTGTATTTTGTCAAACTGTTTTCCTTTATTATATTATTTTTAATATTTGCTCCCTTTTATTGTTATTTTTAACTAGAAGGTGGCCCGAATCTAACGTATCGGGTAGTCTAGAATGTGTATGTAGGTTAGCAGATTGAATAATAATGTGATGAATGGACTGGATGGGTTAGGGTTAATTTAGTATTCTTATAATTGTTTATTGGTTGTAAAATGACAAACAACAGAAGGAACAGTTTTAATAGAGAAGTCTAATGTTTAATGATGTCCATGGCTTGTAATGAAAGAAGGCCATGAACAGTGTAAAGTTAAATAATAATATGCTGATGCTGTGATGTGGCCCAATGCTGGTATGTGCCCCCATCGTGGTGCAGCCACCTTCCTGACATGTGCCCCCATCCTGCGGGGTAAGAGCGCTTTCACACTTACGTTCAGCACAATCTGCCACTATGGAGAATAGCGCAGTCCGTTAACGCACTGCGCTATTCTCCATAGACTTGTATTGATGACGTACTGTAACGCAAGTGTCTGCGTTTCGTCCGCTGCACAACGCTGAGTCATTATTTTGATGCAGTGTCGGGCAGAGAGAACGCTACATGTAGCGTTTTTTGGGTCGTTAAAATAACGCACATTGACAGATTCCTTTGGAATCCACCAAGGTGTCTAATGATTGTCTATGGTGGCGGATTCCGCCGCTATCCGCTAAGCAGCGGAATCCGCTGACAAATTCCATCACATTCTACTGAGCAGGCTCAGCATGTCCAGCAGAACAATCTAAATCGTTTAAAATCACTCCTGGTCTCTCTCCCCCCTCTCCCCCTTCTCTCATACTCACCGATCACCTGCACGGCGCTGCACGGCTGTCACAAAGCTCCGGCAGCTTTTCCTGTTTTGAAAATGCCGGCCGCTAATTATTCAATCTCGTATTCTCTGCTTCCCTCGCTCTCCGGCGCCTATGATTGGTTGTAGTCAAACCCGCCCCCACGCTGAGTGACAGCTGTCTCACTGCAACCAATCCCAGCCGCCGGTGGGCGGGTCTATATCGTGCAGTAAAATAAATAAATAAATAATTTTAAAAAAACGACGTGCGGTTCCCCCAATTTTTATACCAGCCAAGATAAAGCCACATGGCTGAAGGCTGGTATTCTCAGGAAGGGGAGCCCCACGTTATGGGGAGCCCCCCAGCCTAACAATATCAGCCAGCAGCCGCCCAGAATTCTGCATCCATTAGATGCGACAGTCCCGGAACTCTACCGGCTCATCCCGAATTGCCCCGGAGCGGTGGCAATCGAGGTAATAAGGAGTTAATGGCAGCAGCCCATTCCTTCCATGATTAACCTGTAAGTTAAAGAAAATAAACACATACATCCGAAAAAATACTTTATTTGAAATAAAAGACAAAAAAACCCCTCTTTCACCACTTTATTAAACCCCCAAATACCCCTCCAGGTCCGACGTAATCCACAGAGGTCCCACAACGCTTTCAGCTCTACTACATGAAGCTGACAGGAGCGGCAGTAGAACACGACCGCTCTCTGTCAGCTCCACGCAGCAACTGAAGTGAACCGCGCGATGAGCTGTGCCCTCATTCAGGTGACCCGCGGACACAGCTCTCGGGTGGAGGACTGCATCTTTCACTGTGGGTCACCTGAGTGATGGCACAGCTGATCGCGCAGCTCACTGCAGTCACTCAGGGGATTTACGGTTACCTCTCTCTCTCTGCTCCCGACCGCAAATCTCCTTTTCCGGGCAAAACATTAAAAAAAAAAAAAAACCCCGCAAAACGTTCTTTTACAGGAATCTGTTACTTTTTACTATTAGCACACTATTTGCAATGCATCCGTCACACAACACACTGTGACAGATGCCTCACACCGCAAGTGTAAAAGCAGCCTGTGTGCGGGGGGCGGAGTGTGGGGTGGGTGGAGCCGAGCGGGCCCATAGCGCTGAGGACGTTAGTGCTCAGGACTGTATGGCTGGGGACAGGTGTGTGTGTGTGTTCAGTGTATATGTCGCGGGCGGAGGAGGGGATGCTGCGCTCACCCACTGCTCGGGTCCGGCTGCTCTGCTGCTGCTCGGTGGTGGCTCGAGCGGTGGGCCGGATCCCGGGGACTCGAGCGGCGTTCCTCGCCCGTGAGTAAAAGGGGGAATGGTTTTGGGGATTGATTGTCCATGACGCCACCCACGGTTGTGGTGAGGTTGTGACACCACCGCTGCTCTGGACGGTGATCCCGGGAGCGGTGACAGGGAGCAGCTTGGATGTTGGTTCTCCCCTCCGTGGGTAGGGAGATTGGTTGTCCCGGGGCCCGGTGAGGGAGGTAGGGAAGGATGACGGGGTTTGGCGAGGTGCAGGGTCGTGGGGGCAGCGCTGTGCCGCACGGCACGGTGGTACTCACTCAGCCAGTAATCCACACGGAGTCTCTGGTCAAACAAACGGCTGGATGGACGGGTCCCACAGACGGCTGTGGTGTTTCTCCTCCCGGCAGGTTGATGGTGACTGCCTTTCTCTGCACTTATGTTGTGTTTACAGTTTCAATGGCTTCCCACCGGTAACCCGCTCCCCAGCTTGTGATGGATGCTGAGGGAGCCCCTTTTTGCCCGCAGGCGCTGGCCCTGGGAACTGTAGCCTTGGCGGTGACTGTGTTTCCCTCTACAGTGTGAGCTGTTGCCTTCAATCGGGTCTTGACTGCTGGGAAACCTTGAAAGTTCCCTTCGCTAACGGATTTGACCAGTTTAACGGCGACTCCTAACCTGGTCGGGGTCCGCAAGCCCTGCCGGATGATGCTAGCTTCTCTTTGCTCTCCGATCCGGTACCGCCGGGCCACCGCCCGTCCACGGTCCTTACGGTTTGCTCCAATCGGCCTCTCCTGCAGACGGTCACCACCGTCTGCCAACCTTGCTGTATGTGCCCGGGCCACGCACCCGGACACGGTCAGTCTCCTCTACTACCACACACTTCACTCCTCACTTCTCTCACTTCAAACTCTAACTCCAAACTCAACTCTTTTCCCGCCTCCAGGACTGTGAACTCCTCGGCGGGCGGGACCAACCACCTGGCCCACCCCCTGGTGTGGACATCAGCCCCTGGAGGAAGGCAACAAGGATTTTATGTTTGACTTTGGTGTGCCTAGCCGTGGTGTGGGGTGTGTTGGTGTAATACCTGTGACGACCTGGCTTGTCCAGGGCGCCACATTCCCCCTTAGTAAAATGCAGGCTGCCATTCCATCACCGGTTTTATTTATTTATTTTTCTTTTTAACTGCAAAAGATAAAAAACGGTAAAATATTTAAAACACAAGCATTTTTTCATTCTTCCCACATCGGGAGGTACGGTACTTAAACGTTACGGAACATTTTTATTTAATAACAGTTACGGCTTCTGCTCTTCTCCGACCCAAGCAACCTGGCCCTGATGCTGCCCCTAAGCAAATGGGCAGCACCCCTTGACCCCAGTCAATCACCAGGCTGCCCGAGCGGGTTCTGTCCCTTTCAGGGGACCCACATCCATGGGGAACCCCTGAACCCCCGGAGGATCGCCACCGGTTACGGTAGTGGCGGGCCTGGGCCATCACTTTCCTCCAGGCCCATCCTCCAAATCAGCCTCTCCGGAGGCGGTAACGGTTTCAAGCCCAACATTTTTATTTACATTCCACAAGTTCGTGGTTGCCCTGCAAGTTCTCGGACTTGTCCGTAGCAGTTTCTACGCAATGGTTTCAAGGGGTCCCTACGGGGACAACAGTTGCCGGCAACGGCCGGTTTAATCACGGTTCAATCAGGTAAACTTCTTCGGTTGATTATTCTTCACTTATCATTCAAAAACTTCTAAACGGTATTGGTGGTCCCAACGGGGACAACTTGCAGCGGAGGACCGCTGACATCACTGCTCACCTTCCGCTGAGGTGGCTTCATCCTCTGCCACCAACATATCGAACATGCAGTGACAGGCCTGCTGGGAGAGGGGTGCCCGGTATCCGTTCCCACCGGCGCGCGGGGTGTAATAAACCACCAGCTCTCCCTCGTAGCGGAGACGCTCACTCGCCTTCTCGAAATCAGAGGTGGGATCGGCGCCCTGAGCCGGAGTCACTATCACTTGTCTCTGCGCCAGGCGGATTGCCGCCAGCTGCTGCAGTCTCCAGGCTTCCAACATCCAGCACATCAGATCCTTCTGTAGTAACACGGGGTAGCAGGTCAGGTTGGTTAATGCTGAGGCGCCCCAGGAATAATGGCAGGGACGATACGAGGGCCGGGACCGGGCTGGGCCCCCCAGCCGCAGTGGCCGGTCCTGGTAGGACATGGGGACGTGGGTTACCCGTCGGCTCCGTCACATCTGCTTCCATCCCATACATCGGGGCAGTCGCAACCAGCATTTCCACCTCATTGGTCCACTGCTCCATCATGAGGTATATCTGGTTCTGTTGGCGTTGGTTGAATTCAACTACTCTGGCCTTCATCCATGCCACGGTCCCGGGCTCGGGCTCGGAGTCTGGCGCAGTCCCTGCCGGGACCTCCAGCACATTTTCGTTAAGGGGCCGTGGCCTCGGCGGCTCCTGGGGAAGCGGTTCAGGGCGGCCCCGGGCGTCTGCAGCCGGTTGGTCCGCTTGGGCGGATGGGCAAGGTACTGCTACCGGTTGGGCAGGTAGAGGGCCTAGTGGCGAAGCGGCAGCGGCTAACGTGGGTAGCGGGGGAGGCAGCAGGGTGAGCGGGTGCAGGCCGGGCCCCTCAGCCGCAGTGGCCGATCCCTCGGGAATACAGGGGCGTGGGTCTCTTACCCGCTCCTCCAGATCTTCCTCCACCTCGCGTCTCCGCATCGCAGCCACCACATCCGCCATGTCGGCCTCCCACTCCTCCAGGAGGAGCTGCATGCGGGCCTGCAGACGGTTACTCAGCGGGGCGGTCCGGTCCTCCACCCACGCCGCTGTGCTGGGCGCGGGGGCTTCACTATTGGTAGTTGGGCTCTACATCTCGGCAATGATATTTTTCAGGAACCCAGTATCGCTGCAGAGTCCTGGTGTCCCTGCTCCCATAGCCGCTGACTACATGCGGCCAGACGCCATCCGTCCCCCTTAGTCTTTTTCCGGCTCCTCCTCTACAGGGGCGGGGTTGCGGCTTTCGCGGCTCCACTGCTCGAGGAGACGCTCGAGCGGGGACTTTTCGCGCCCAAAATGGCGGCTTCTTAAAACTTTCGGCCAGACACCATCGGC
Organism: Anomaloglossus baeobatrachus; assembly: GCF_048569485.1. Taxonomy (NCBI): domain Eukaryota; kingdom Metazoa; phylum Chordata; class Amphibia; order Anura; family Aromobatidae; genus Anomaloglossus; species Anomaloglossus baeobatrachus. The sequence continues at coordinate 136,652,930 of NC_134358.1, forward strand.
GGTCACAAGGCGCACCTCTACCAGACGGCAGAGTGGTAAGATCCTGTTCGTGACGCCAAGTTGTCGCGGGCAGAGGAGGGGACGCTGCGCTCACCCACTGCTCGGGTCCGGCTGCTCTGCTGCTGCTGCTCGGTGGTGGCTCGAGCGGTGGGCCGGATCCTGGGGACTTGAGCGGCGTTCCTCGCCCGTGAGTGAAAGGGGGAATGGTTTTGGGGATTGATTGTCCGTGACGACACCCACGGTTGTGATGAGGTTGTGACACCACCGCTGCTCTGGACGGGGATCCCGGGAGCGGTGACAGGGAGCAGGTTGGATGTTGGTTCTCCCCTCCGTGGGTAGGGGGATTGGTTGTCCCGGGGCCCGGTGAGGGAGGTAGGGATGGATGACGGGGTTTGGCGAGGTGCAGGGTCGCGGGGGCAGCGCTGTGCCGCATGGCATGGTGGTGCTCACTCAGCCAGTAATTCACACGGAGTCTCTGGTCAAACAAACGGCTGGATGGACGGGTCCCACAGACGGCTGCGGTGTTTCTCCTCCCGGCAGGTTGATGGTGACTGCCTTTCCCTGCACCTATGTTGTGTTTACAGTTCCAATGGCTTCCTACCGGTAACCCGCTCCCCAGCTTGTGATCGATGCTGAGGGAGCCCCTTTTTGCCCGCAGGCGCTGGCCCTGGGAACTGTAGGCTTGGCGGTGACTGTGTTTCCCTCTACGGTGTGAGCTGTTGCCTTCAATCGGGTCTTGACTGCTGGGAAACCCCTGAGTTTCCCTTCACTAACGGATTTGACCAGTTTAATGGCGACTCCTAGACTGGTCGGGGTCCGTAAGCCCTGCCGGATGGTGCTGGCTTCTCTTTGCTCTCCGATCCGGGACCGCCGGGCCACCGCCCGTCCACGGTCCTTACGGTTCGCTCCAATCGGCCTCTCCTGCAGACGGTCACTACCGTCTGCCAATTTTGCTATATGTGCCCGGGCCACGCACCCGGACACGGTCAGTCTCCTCTACTACCACACACTTCACTCCTCACTTCTCTCACTTCAAACTCTAACTCCAAACTCAACTCTTTTCCCGCCTCCAGGACTGTGAACTCCTCGGTGGGCAGGACCAACCGCCTGGCCCACCCCCTGGTGTGGACATCAGCCCCTGGAGGAAGGCAACAAGGATTTTATGTTTGACTTTGGTGTGCCTAGCCGGGGTGTGGGGTGTGTTGGTGTAGTACCTGTGACGACCTGGCTTGTCCAGGGCGCCACATATACATGCGGAGTGCGGGGGGGTGGAGCCGAGCGGGGAAGTGTCGGGCGTCGCCCTGTCAGCACGTAGTTCGGCCTGTTCAGTTAGGCTCCCTGCAAACGTAGCCAGGGTAAATATCGGGTAACTAAGCAAAGCGGTTTGCTTGGTTACCCGATATTTACCTTGGTTACCAGCGTACACCGCTTAGCATTGGCTCCTTGCACACGTAGCTAGGGTAAATATCGGGTAACTAAGCAAAGCGCTTTGCTTAGTTACCCGATGTGTACCCTGGTTACATGTGCAGGGAGCCTTAGCTGAGCCATTGGTCGCAGGCTCTTTAGCGCACACGCTGTGGCGACGGTTGTCACTGTAGTGATGTCATTTTGGAGCAAGACAGACAGACAGACAGAATAAGGCAATCATGTTTATAGATATTTTTCCTCTTCCCCAAATGGAATCCGCCCTCTAGTTTGTAATATACTGCCATATTATGATAATTTTATATATATATATATATATATATATATATATATATATATATATCTCAAAGGTAGAAAAAATGGGCACTACTAATCCTTATGGTGATGTGCTGTTAGATCTTTCCTCATTCCGTATGTGCCAGGTGCACGCCCTTGAAATAAGCAGACCATATGTAATATCCAAAGGAAGTTAGAAACAGGCGGCACTCATCGACATCCAATGCAAGAGGACCCATTGAAGCACAAGGAGTGTGAAATGGCTTGCTGTCACGATGTTGTAGGCCTCTCCTCACCCTCCACCTCCACTTGTACCCGCTCCTCATATGAAAAAATAAAAAAATGCATTGGATGTCGATGAGTGCCGCCAGTTTCTACTTTCCTTTGGACATATATATACAGTACAGACCAAATGTTTGGACACACCTTCTCATTCAAAATGTTTTCTTTATTTTCATGACTCTGAAAATTGTAGATTCACATTGAAGGCATCAAAACTATGAATTAACACATGTGGAATGAAAAACTTAACAAAAAAGGGTGAAACAACTAAAAATATGTCTTATATTCTAGGCTCTTCAAAGTAGCCACCTTTTGCTTTGATTACTGCTTTGCACACTCTTGGCACTCAGCTGTTCACGCTCTTTTTATAGGATCCACCGGTGGCCGCGGGTAACCTCAGTGACAGCAGCTGATCGCACGGCTGTCTTCATTTGCTGTGTGGAGGTGACCGGAGCGGCTGTGTCTGCTGCGGCTCCGGTCACCTCCATGCAGCAGCGCTGGATGCGACGCTGGATCATCCTGGATTACGCCGGACAAGGAGGGCTTTTTGGGGCTGATTAAAGTGGTGAACCAGGGTATATGTGTGTGTTTTTATTTCTAATAAAGGATTTTTTCAGGTGTGTGTGTTTATTTACTGTAACTTACAGATTAATCATGGAAGGTGTCTCATAGACGCCTGACATGATTAATCTAGGACTTATTGGCAGCTATGGGCTGCCAATAACTCCTTATTACCCCGATTTGCCAACGCACCAGGGCAAATCGGGAAGAGCCGGGTACAGTCCCAGAACTGTCGCATATAATGTATGCGGCAATTCTGGGCGGCTGTTGGCTGATATTGTTAGGGTGGGGGGCTCCCCATAACGTGGAGCTCCCCATCCTGAGAATACCAGCCTTCAGCCGTATGGCTTTATCTGGCTGGTTTTAAAAATGGGGGGAACCGCACGCCGTTTTTTTTTATTATTTAATTATTTATTTCACTACACAGTATAGACACGCCCACCGGCTGCTGTGATTGGGTGCAGTGTGACACCTGTCACTCAGAGTGGGGGCGTGTCTCACTGTAACCAATCATAGGCGCCGGTGGGCGGGGAAAGCAGGGAATACGAAATTGTTTAATGGGCGGCCGGCTTTTTCAAAACAGTAAAAGCCGCCGGAGCAGTGAGAAAGCCGTGCAGCGCCAGGGATCGGGGATTGGTGAGTATGAGAGAGGGCTGCTAACTTCAGTTACTCAGGAGATTAGCGGTCACCGGTGAGTCCTTCACAGGTGACCGCTAATCAGGGCGCGACACAGACAGAGCCGCAGCATGACCATGAAGTCGGGTGAAGTTCACCCGAGTTCATTCTGACAGTGCGGCTCTGTCTGTGTCTGCTGTCATCTGCCATTCAGCTCTGCTACATGGCTGTCTGTGTCTGCTGTTAGCGGCCATGTAACAGAGATGAATGGCAGATGACATAGTAAAAACGCATCCCTACACATTACACACGCTTGTCAAGTCAATAAATAAAAAAAAAAAAAAGGTGCCCAATGCATACGTCACAGAGCACATGATCTAAAGGATCGCACATAACATTGATCAATTTAACATAGACTACTAACGCTCGTGTGACAGCAAATGAACGACCAACGTGAAATCTCATAGATCCCGTATGCAACCTGGGCGTGTCACATCGCAAATGCGATTGTACAACTAATTGCAACGTGTAAAGTGGGCTTTAGATTCATCTATCTTTCCTTTTTGTACCATAATGACGCAATTTTTGAATCCACCCTTATTATGTAAAAAAATTTCATGGATATGACTTTGTTTATTTGTTTATTTGATTTCTGTTTTTTATTTTATAGACAGTTTATTGAAAATGGCTTATGAGGAAATAGCCGAAACGTTTTTATGTACAACTGTCAATTCTTGATTACCACAGAATCTTCCATTGTGAATAAAGTGATTTATTTTTTACACAAAAACATTTTGTTTTTCCTTTTTGAATGCCGAGACTGTTTGGTTTTTTTACATATGAGGTACTATTATGTCATATGTCCTGTGGATTATGACGGCTCAGGAGCTGAGCTTGCACCTTTCCTGCCGTATCATGGCCGTGTAATCCTGCCAGCATCTGCAATTAACATCAGCAAGTCCACACACTGTAGTCAACCTCTTAAGGGGAATCAGTCAGCAGGTTTTTGCTACCTCATCTGACAGCAATATAATGTAGGCAAGAAGATTCTGAATCCAATGGAGTGTCACATAGATTACTGGGTGCAGTCGATAATCAAAGAATTGAGTTTTAAGCATTTGGCTGAGCTGGGAGAACTGTCTCGCCCATACCAGGCGCTCTATAGATATTGTACATTGACTGTGATGTGTCAATCACAGCAGGGGAGCATGTTGGACTCCTATGCATGAGCCAGCTAGACCTACAATGTTAATCACAGGGTAATAAAGCCATTAGTTTAAGTAAACAATATCACACACAGATAAGATAGGCATAGTTTACTTTTTTCTTTTTGTTTTTTTACCTTACAACATGCTGTCCTCAGCTTACATAGCAAAAACCTGCTGACAGATTCCCTTTAAATTTTGCTATGTCCGAAAGTGGCATTTAAACAAAAAAAAAAAAACAGGGGCTTGGGTCATTCAGTGTAGTCATCGCCTCCCCTACAACGCCTTCCTGAGATGTCATTGGGTTGCCATAGCAACCAGTGGTTTGCTGACGGTCCCTGCCTGCCATGATCATGCCCTTATGAAAACCAGGCTGCAATTGGCGCTCATAGTAGACCTTGATTTTTATTATACACTGCAATACTTTTGTATTACAATGTATAGTATACTGTAAGTGATCAGATGACTACAAGTTCAAGGCCATAAAAGAGATTCAAAAATAAACTTGGAATGTGGGCTTCGTCTCACTTTTCAAATACATACTACTAGCGAATTTATTACTATATAAGTGAGTAAAATACTGTAACTATATAACAGTTGGGTCTATCAAAATAGAAAGTTAATTAAACAAATTGAAATGCCAGAATTGCGTTTTTCCAGTCTCCGCAACTCTGGATGAAAATGCAATAAGAAGAGATCAAGAATATTTTATCCACCCCAAAATGGTATTAATTTAAATGTCAGCTCATCGCTAGAGATGAGTGAACACGAGGTTCAGTGTTCAGTGTTCATACCAAACAAAGACTTTACAAAGAACACAGTTCAGGTTTGGATGCTTTACGTATGCAAACCACTAGTGTTCGAGATTGGGTATGAGCTTGGGTACGCTCAGTGCTCAGCTCAGTGCGAGCTGCTTGCAGTGTTTGAACGGCCGTGATCGGATGAAGTGTGCACCAAAAAAAAAATTTAAATTCCTGCCCACCTGTTCCTAGAGGTGATCTATTTATGGCTGGTGCATGTGGGCGGAGACCTGAGCTGTCAAAGTCCAATGACTTCCATTGGGGTTCAGGTCAAATCCGGGTCAAAAAACGAACTTTATCTAAAGTCCGACTGAATGCACTAAACCAAACTTCCATGGGTTTACTGATCTCAACACAAAATGTAAGACTTCACAAGTCTCCATCAACAGAAAAATAAAAATGACTTGGAAAAGGACAACACAAGTTAACTTATTGTTTTCACCATTCCATTGAAAAAAAACCTACTACAATTTTTTGTAACAGCCTGGAAAACCATGTTGACAAGTCATTTATACTACAAATGAATATCATAAAAACAAAAGCCAAAAACCTATTGAGGAATTGTACAGTTTTTCCTAATTTTCACTGTAGTTGACATTTTTCTCCCCCTTTTCCAGTACAGTGAATAAAATCAATGGTGCCATTCAATACAACTCGTCACCGCAAAAAACAAGCTCTCATACAGCTACATTGAGAGAAAAATAAAAAAGTTATGACTCCTGAAAGAAGAGGAGGAAAAGATGAAAGCGCAAAAATGAGACATTTCCATGCCAGAAGAGGATTGAAATCAAACTTTTATAGTAAAAAATGCTCTAAGTTTCTCCTTTGAAACTGTGATCAGGGTCAGACTGGGCTAATGGAGGATCGGTCGGCCTAGGCACTGGCATCTGCTGGCAGGGTCGCCATCAGGGCATTACTGCCTTTACTGATGGGGTCCGGTGAAGATGCCCAGTGACTTCATTTTAGTAAGCCCCGCCTCCCCGCCCCCCTCCACACCGGGCCCCAGTCACAGCCGCACTATACATAATGGCTAATTTGCATTTGATGCACTTCAGGCGCCTCGCATGCAAATTATCCAAGTGGTGGGTCAGTGGGGCAGAGCGTGGGCGCATCATGCCATGGCCCAGCATGCAGCAGCGTGGATGAGGTTATCATGCTGCAACCTCATCACACTGCTGCAGGCAACGCAGAGCCGTAGAGGTGGCGAAGATGTGGCAGCCGGCGGGAAAAGTAAAGCACTTCCATGTGCTGAAGACAGGAGTGGGACGATAACCGAGGGGGCCTGATGACCCAAGTTCCTGCTTTGCTTCAGCTGGATGTGCATCCAAGGACGCTTGACACTCCACACAGCACACTCGATGATGTGACATCATCCCTCCTGCTTTGCCTGATGCTGAATGGTGGAAGACAGAACCAATGGCACCTCGTCCACCAATGTCTTCACAGCTGTATGAATCCTGTAGATGCAGATAGCAGGTGACGCGCCCATGGGCTCTGGGGTTACCCATCACCGGGCTGCGGTTCTTCTCCTGGGTCGCCGCGGTGGCCTTGCCCGTTTCCATTACCCCGGCGGTGTCAATAACGCTGGGGATGATAGGGGTAGCTGTTCGTGACACCACCTATGGTATGTGGCCAGTCATTAGCCGTCGCTGCGGGAAGTCTCTCTTCTGGGGCAGATGGTGATGCAGATTGGGTGTTGTAGCTCTCCACAGGTAGAGCTAGGCCCCAGGGAGGATGTTGGGAGTACTAGTTGTCTATGTCGAAGGCGCGTGAGGTTGCAAGTGCCGGCAGAGATGGGGCAAATAAAAGAGTTGGATATTGACTAAAAGGGCCACTTCATATGGTGGTTATGGTGGTTTCCCAAAAAGAGCCACTCCTTGGCTAGGTCCTTCCCGGAGAGATATCTGGCTAGTTTCTGTGTCGAGACTCCTAACAGAGGCTCCACAGACTTTTTTGATTTGCATGTTTCCCAGGGGGCAATTCACCTAGGATTTCACTGTATTGAGCGCCCGTGTTGGCTGCCGGCAGTGTTTTCTCTGGCTGGTCTCCCCGAGATCAGTGATTCTTTTATATTATTGGCAGAGATGGGGCGATACAGGGGGTGCAGTTCAAGTTCTTTTACTCACTGGAAAGACACTGCCGTTGGAGCAACGAGCTACTCTGTGATGGGCTTCAGCCCGGGGACCGAGTATCCCATAACCCTGGGTGACACATATGCTTCTAAGAATATATGACAGAAGCATTTTACATATTCTTCTTATTTAGAACCCAAAATATACAGAGATAATACATCGGTCTTGATTAATCAAAGCAATTTGACCATGATTTAACTTGCCATTGCAAAAAAATGTTGCAACATTTGGCATTTTCATGGTGGCAATGGGGGCGCGACGCCACAACTCTTCTAATTGATGTCGAGCTGTGGTGTTCCTTATGCCATAAATCTTACTACATAGAGGGGAGCATCACTCATTAATTAGTTGAACTCTATGGACTTAAGTCTTCCTTCAACCTTAAACACTATGAAACTATAAATCCTCCAGATTTATGAAATGGCATGTGCAACTTAATAAATCAGGACTGTCTGACTCCAACACACCCTCTCATCAAGATTTTCTTGCCGGTCTTGATGAATTGGGGCCATTGGGTGCATAAAATCACCACTATATTTGACAAATGTATCTAAAAGCATAAATTATTTAATAATGCACATGTATATTGATATATCCTGATTTTGTGTCTGCTGTGATGGTGGTTTATTTTGTGCTTTCTTTAGTCCATCTGTCGCGGGCGGAGGAGGGGAAGCTGCGCTCTCCCACTGCTCGGGTCCGGCCGCTGCTGCGGCTGCTGCTGCTCGGTGGTGGCTCGAGCGGTGGGCCGGATCCCGGGGGCTCGAGCGGCGCTCCTCGCCCGTGAGTGAAAAGGGTGGGGATTGGATTGTGGGGATTTGGTTATTGTCCGTGACGCCACCCACGGTTGTGGTGATATTGGTGACACCACCGCTGCTCTGGACGGGGATCCCGGGAGCGATGACAGGGAGCAGCCTGGATGTTAGTTCTCCCCTCCGTGGGTAGGGGGTTGGTTGTCCCGGGGCCCGGTGATGGGGGTAGGGATGGATGGCAGGCAGGTTACGGGGCCTGGTGAGGTGCAGGGTCGCGGGGGCAGCGCTGTGCCACACGGCACTGTGGTACTCACTCAGCCAATGATGAGGACACAGTTCTCGGTAAAACACACGGCTGGATGGACGGGTCCCACAGACGGCTGCGGTGTTTCTCCTCCTGGCAGGTTGATGGTGACTACCTTTCCCTGCACCTGTGTAACGTGTACGGTTCCAATGGGTTCCCACCGGTAAGCCGCTCCCCAGCTTGGATGGGTGCTGAAAGAGCCCCTTTTGCCCGCAGGCTCTGGCCCTGGGAACTTTGGCCTTGGCGGTGACTGTGTTTCCCTCTCTCGGTTGGACTGTTGCCTTCTGATGAGACTTGGCTGCTGGGAAACCCAGGAGGTTCCCTTCGCTAACGGATTTGGCAAATTCACGGCGACTCCTAGCCTTGCCGGGGTCCGTAAGCCCCTGCCGGATGGTGCTGGCTTCTCTTTGCGTACCGGTCCGGTACCGCCGGGCCACCGCCCGTCCACGGTCCTTACGGTTAGCTCCAATAGGTCTCTCCTGCAGACGGTCACCACCGTCTGCCAACCTTGCTGATCCGTCCGGGCCACACACCCGGACCACTTTCTGTCTGCTCAACTGCTACTTTCCTCCTCCCACTTTCACTTCCAAAACTAATCTGCCCTACTTTTCCCGCCTCCAGGACTGTGAACTCCTCGGTGGGCGGGGCCAACTGCCTGGCCCACCCCCTGGTGTGAACATAAGCCCCTGGAGGAAGGCAACAAGGGTTTTTTGTCTGACTTTGGTGTGCCTGACCGGGAGTGTGGGGTGTGTAGGTGTTGTTCTGTGACGTCCTGGCTTGTCCAGGGCGCCACACATCTGGTCAGGAGTCAGGACTATCACTGACGGAGTGGTGTTGATAACATGATACTGTAGGGGACAAATTGATCTATTAGTGATTGTTCTGTGCCCATCACTCTTCATCATCAACCTGTGTAAGTCCTCTTCACACATCTGTGTCTCCAGTATGTGGGACATCCATTTTCACACATACCGGAGACATGGACACACATAGGTCCATTAAAATAAATGGGTTTGAGCACTCATCCATTTTTTGACATGTACCATGCGTCTGTGTGGCGCACACGCATGTCAATGTGCTCCACACAGCAACATGTCCATTTTCTGCTGGCAGCACGGGTGTCACACAGACCGCACACTGATGTGATCCGTGTGACACATACCGGAGAAAAAACAGGTCACATAATAATACAGAATTTTTATACTTACCTGTCTCCAGCGCTGCTGTCTCTGCCTCTGCTGTAACTTCCGGGCCCGCTCATTAGGCATATTCACTGCACTCACTGCGGACCTGAAAGTAACAGCAGCGCTGGAGACAGCAGTGACGGAGACAGGTAAGTATACCAGCTCTTGCTGTCCATGTGCTATCTGGTTTTCACACAAATAGCGAAACGCGAGCACTCCGGGGCTGCAACAACAAAGTGCACCACAAAAATTTTCATATATATCAACAAGGTAACGTCCACTTTTACAGGGACTCAATTTTCAAAAAGGGAACAGAAGAAAAAGGGAAAAAAAAGAGGATGAAGCTGAAGAAGAAAAGAGAGGAAAAAGAAACATTTGCATTGCAATAAACACTTTCAACCGGTAGTCCATCCACACTGGCTCCAGCTACTCTGAACGGCAGTCCTGGCCACGCACTACCAGTGGCCCAGAAATCTGTCCTGTTGAACAAAGAAAACAAAACATCCAGGATTCCGGGCCATCACATCATCCGGTTCTTCCTGCTTTCTGGGGAGGCAGGGCTCCTGGCTTCTAGCGGATAATGTCATTTTAGGGGCGGGCATGGATTTTTGCGCCCCGCTGCAGCTCCTCCCACAAAGGGTGGACAAGTCCAGTCCATATTGGTACACATGGCGCCCATCCCATTCTCAATTGACGCCATTGGTAGAGTCCCAGTCCAGTTTTACTGATTTTATTCACAAGACACACGTCACCCGGTGGTACTCGGTCTAGTCTGGACCCTGCTCGCAGCGCCAAATTGAAATGCCTACGCCGGGGCTTGCAGCGCTCACACGGTCACCGGGTCGGTGGTGTTCGGAGTCGAGCTGTGAGTGGCCCGACCCAGCTTCCGTGACCCCCGCGGGTTTCATTAAAGACTTCGACAGTCCACAAGAGGGGGGTAACGGGAAGAGGGTAACGGGGTTTTTGGGAGCATGTCACCAGTTGCAGCGGTGACTGGGGTCTCTGTCTCCTCTGCCGTGGACTCCCTCTCCCTGCAACCCTTCTCTCTCCCAGGAACGGTATGGGATGGGAACGGGGGTTGCATGCAGCGCCACCCGTGGTATGCGGCCAGGTGTTTAACCGCCGCTGCACAGTCTCTCTCCGAGGCAGGTGTTACGGGCAGCTAAAGTGGAATCACTCCCCACAGGTGAAGCGGGGAAGCCCCGGGAGGTTGTTAAAAACCGAGGGCGTCAGTCCATGGGAGCAGTGGGGCACAGGGCGGTGGCATTTACTCACAAGAGTCACTGAGTGCGGGTTCCAGTTCCTTTTTATTCACCGGTCTTTTCCAACATCGCACCCGGGTGCCAGTCCTCGCCGTTGTAGCCTCCGGTCGGTCCCGGGCAGATCGGAGTCAGGGTCCGGTAAGGTTATCTGAGGGCCCCTCTGTCGTGTGCCTTGGTTGCCGTCCCCGTGGCATAAAGCTTCTTGGGGACTCGGTGCCTCGCTGCCTCTCTTTCTCCCTACTCTGGTAGCGACCCCTTTCTCTAGAACACCACCAGGATATTCTCCACGATCCCCAGTACCTGTCCCCATTCCCTTCCTCCAGGTGTTACTAGCCCTGGTCTGGCTAGTACCCCTCCACAGGAGCTACTCCTGTGGAGCTCTGTCTCCACTCACATTCCAGACGGTTCTGATCAGACTTCCTGCCTGTTCTGCAGCTCACTCCTAGCTCAGGCCCACACCCTACCATGACGTCGTCATGGTGACCTGTCTGTGTGAAGCCACCTGCTTTCTGCTCATTAGGAGACAGGATGAGTCACGCAAACCTGAGCTATGTGCTGAAAACCTATTAACCCCTTCCTGATGATGTGATGTGTGTGTGTGTGTGTGTAAACTTACCTCCTCCTGCCCGGGAAAAGGATATTATACAATACCCTGTAACGACCATGCTACAGGGGCGTTACATAGAGATAGCATACGTAAAACAGACACACACGGACACAAGCACACACATACGTACCTTCACCACGAACTATGCAAAACATTAGTGTTTTGCATGGATGTGTGAAGGAGGTCTACAGATCCTGGGAAAGTCATCACGCTTGTTTAACTGTCTGAACTCAGCGCATGTAAATGTAACCCAAGTGTTTGGGTGTGATGGTGCAATATATGAGCATTTTGGGCCCCACTTTAAACTTTTGCCCTTAGACCCACTTTGTCTAAAACGGGCCCTGATCACAGAATATCCCACATGAAAAGGTCTGAAATCATGGTTAGTGCATGTTTCCTTTTTGCCACTTGAACAAACAGGATTTTTGATTTTTTTCATCTGTTTCAGCTCAAGGTCAGCAATCTGTAAAAAGGAGGCCTCGTAAACTTCCTCTCTGAGAAGCCATCGTTATCAGATTAGATCTGTCACCACAGACTGCACCCTGGCACACACTCATACTTCATGCACTTTAATAGTATCTGGGCACAACAGCTGTAATAACACTACTCACCACCCTCTCCGAGGAGTAATCCGAGGGGGAGATCCACATTCTTTACAATATCTTAGGCTGTGATACAATGCATGGGATACTTTACTCTTTTATTTATAAGTAATACATTACACATTGGAACGATTCGTTAAGACTGATGTCCTTAATAAAGAGCTCTCTGGAGCATACTCCATGCACTGATTCATTAAAAGTCGCCTGACACTAAACCCCTTCATCCCTGGCGATTAATAGCTGTATAAGAGCTTGTCTTTTGATCAACCCCATTCATTTTACCATATAGTATTCTGGAAAATGTGAAAAAAATTCAAAGTGCATTCAAATTGCAAAAAAAAGTGCATTTCCACAATTGTTTTTTTTTTTGTTGTTTTTTATTGTTAACTATATGGTAAAACTGAGCTGACAAGGTCAGTACGAGTACAATAGAAAACCTGTATAGCTTTTTTTTATTTAAATAAAAAAAATGTGAAAATTTGTAAATAATAACATTTGTGCTTGTGTCATCTTTTTCCGTGACCCGTATTGTTTTCATTTCTGGGACCCGGGGCTGTGTGAGGACTTATTTTTTGTGCCCTGCGCTGACATTTTTACTGATACCATTTTACGGTAAATACAATGTTTTGCTCGCCTCTTATTGCATAATATTGCAATGCTGTGAAGAACAAACAAATGTAATTCTGGCTTTTTTTCTCATTATGCCATTTACCGATCGGATTAATTTATTTTAGGTTTTGATATATTGGTCATTTCCGAATGTAGCGATACCAAATATGTGCGTTTTTTAATTGTTTTATTTTTAAGTGGGCAAAAGAGAGGTGATTTAAACTTTTTTTTGTCATTTTTTTTTTTAAACTTTTTTACAGTATTTAATATTCTCTTTAGAGTTTGGGGGTAGTGCAGGGCTGTAATCACGGGTGAGGAGGTGCTTTTTCTTCTTGGCAGTTCTCATTCTATGATCGGTTGCCCCATCCACCTCCACAGAGCAGCAAGAAAGGGATGGGTTGCAGTGTTCCTGGCTGGGTGTGTGATCTTTGTGTGGAAGCCAGATTTTTCTTCTGGAGATTTACAGACACAGATTCTGTTTTTTATTTTCAACAGTTTTTACTAATGAATACATACAGTATTTGTGTCACATCACTACTGTGGGCACAATATTTCAACATTTTTGTTACAGTACATTTGACTTCAAGACACAATTTTACTGCAGGCTGCTCCATAGTTCCTGGTACTACTGCTGTTGTTTGCACATCCTCCACCTCCCTGTCTGCCACCACAGTTTCACACAATAAAGTATTAGAGTCCTGCATGGCCATGGTATCGTCGCACCCACAAGGACCCGCTACTATTAATGGTTTTGACCGCCATCGGACAAGACTGTTCTACCAGTGATTCCATGCCAACCTTTTCGCCCAAGTCTATACTAATCATTTCTTTTGATCTAGTACTGCTGGAGTCAGTCACAACCCAGAAATCCTCTCCAAAGTCTAGACCTGGTACTCGAGACTGGAGTCCTTCCCATGTGCTACGTTCCCTGGGGTGACCCTGAGGATCAGGTCGAATTAAGATTGCCATTGACACATTGCCATTGCCATTGTCACATACCTCCTTCGGCCTAAGGTATCTGACTGGTTTGCACATTTCTCCTACTCGCTATAATTCCTACAATTACAGCTTTCTACTGTCTAATTCTAACTAAACAGGGATCCAGTCAGGCTGTACCCTAAAGCTGACTCCTCCTCCTCTGGGCTTTCCACAGAGTTTAACTATTAGCTGCCTACACTCTCCCTATCATTAGGCAAAACCTAAACTCTTCACCAGGAAGCAGTACAACTACTTGGCCACTGGATGGCCACACTTACACTTTGGGCAGGAACACATTATTCACAACAATACAGTTCCCATTATTATACTTTAACGTTGACCAGTGTCTTCAGGGTGGCGGCACATGGGCCTAGCACCCTCTTACACTCCTCCCCTCTTTAACTTTGGTTATCTCCAACCAGACAGCCCTGCAAGACAAAAACAGCTATATCACGTTATAAAACTTTAGTGTAGCGCCCCACGGGGTAGGCGGTTAACCTACTTGTTGCCGGGCCATCGACTGTCATTGTCACAGGCAGCCTAGCCTGGCTCCGTTGCCCGAGGCATACAGAAGATGGCAGGGGAGAGATGTTGAGGATAGTAGAGAGGTAAATGTCGTGACGCCACCTGTGGTATGTGAATAAAAAAACAACAACAAAAAAGAGGATTTAAATCCTCCAAAAGCTAAGCAAATACTCACAGACAAATGGTAGAAGATGTAAACTGCCCAGGCCAAAAAAAAACCAAAAAACTGTAGTGCGCGGCGAGGGAATCCGCTGCCGCTGCTGTCACTATCCTCCGGGGCAGATGGTGGTAGCAGCTATGGATGGTATCACTCCCCAAAGGTGGAACGGGCCCAAGGGAGGATGATGAGGGGAGTAGTTTTGGCGGGCACCAAAGCACGTAGCGGCGGTACTGGAAATGAAGAGACAGAGTCTATGGCTGCTACGTTACCAAGTAATAACATTGTATTTTGTATTTTATTTCTATTATTGAAAAATCAAACTGTGTTCAAATCTATTGAGAATAGTTCAATGTACAATATACATTCACTCATTTTGTGCCTGCCTTCAGAGAACAGTCTGTAGCCATTATTATCTCAGTTTTTGGCTTGTGAATGTAATGTAAGTTACCATGGAATTACCCAAAACACACTAGGAGGGGGGAAACAAAACAACTTTGGCAGCTTTGGGCCAACTCTTTTTCTTCATGGAGCCGAGTCTCCTGATCCACCTTCCATTTTATGGAGAACAGTACCGACACCATTCATGCAAATAGCACAATATGGGGGTGGGGCAGATCCGGCTCTCCTCCCATGACCATTCGTTTCACTAGCTGACTGAGCCTAAACCCATGTTTCTTTTAGGTTGGCCACCCACACAAAGGCAATCGAATTTGCTCCCTGGGCCACATATACAATACCCGAGGGTCCCACTATCTCCAGAGTGGCACCTAAAGTACCAGAGGTGAAAGGACAGTGTAACACTTGTCACTGGAGATGGTAAAGCAACGAGCAGGAGTGGACCCAGTGGACCACAGGGGGACCCAGGCTTACCATTTAGAGGGAGGGCCTTGAACTGGCGAGTCAGATGCCAGATGCCACTCATAGGGAAGAGACCAGGACTGTGGCAGCTGACCTCCAGGGCAGGGACGGACATGGGTCCAAACGGATACAACTGAAATCTGATAGACTCAGACGAGATGATGCAAATAGCTTTCCAAATATTAAAAAATTCTGTTTCTTGATTATATATTAAAATATGAAAGCTAGAGATAAGAAGCAGAGGCCACACTAGGGTCCAAAACACATTACTGTCAGAGGTATGTATAAAGTATAATTAAATTTCCAAGGTTCATAATATAAACTAGTATTAATTATACACACAAAATATTCGTATGCTCAGAGAAAATTAATATAGTCAGCTGCAATACCTAATCATATGGGATGATTGTTACACAAACATACACCCTTTAATATAGGAATGCTTTATATATGTAGTACAAGCTATGTGTATATGATATAGAATACAACCAAAGTACAATAGATGCAGAATATAAAGTGCCAATGCTGTTAAATAATGTGGATAAAGTGCAAATGCTATATCAAAGTATAGATACCATGCACTATATAGTGTGGATATATTACCTAAAGTATAGAGTGCAAATGCTGTATCAAAGTATAGATAATATAAGATATACAGTGAGGATGAAGTATCTAAGTGGTATATATATAATATAATTCAATTAAACGTTGGTATGATTTGTATATATTTATATGCCAAAAACTTCTCTGAGGAAACGGATGATACATCAGTAAGTAACTTCCCTAAACATTTGTATTCAAAAATCAAAAAAATTACCCTCCCTGGGGCTTTGCCCAGCAGTTGAAATGTTTCTAAAAATGGTGGTCAATGATGTTGAACATCTGCTGAAAAAAACAAATGAAGACTCCAATCTCAATTTTCAAGAGAGGGAAGCACTACAAGAGCAGCAGACATGGACAGATGTCACTTTCAAGTCTGTGGGTAAGGGAGGCAACCTTATCATATGGCACAATACAATGTACGAAATCAACATCTGGTTCAATTGAAACCGGTATTGCTTGAATATATATTATCCCATAACTGTTTCATGTTCAAAGGGGGTATATATTTACAGACACAGAGATCAGCAATGGGGGCAGCATGTGCCCCTTAGATGCCAATTTATTACTGGGAGCCTAGGAATGTGATGTATTTCTCACAGAGCCAGATGTCAACATCCATAAAGTACAAAACTGCATGCGGTATATTGACGACATCTGGTTTATGTGGGAAGGTACGGTCACAGAGTTAAATAACGTTATCTGCACGTTCAATAAGAACAAAATCAACATTTTCCTCACCCATAAATGGGGGAGGGAAGTTGATTGCTTGGACATTAGAATCAAGGCTGCATATGATGGCTGTATTCACACCATTATCTTTAGGAAGGAAACTGCAACCAATTCACTTCTGCATGCAAACTCTTCACATTTATTATCAACAATAAACAGCATCCTGGTATCACAATTTTTGCAGAATAAACGGATTTGCTCATCTGAAAAGAATTTCAAAATACAAGCCATTGATCTCACTAGCCGTTTTTTCCAATAGTGACTATAGTCATAGGAAAATAAGAAAGGGATATACAAGAGAAAAAACTGAATCCAGAAATTCCCTACTATATCCTAACCAAGGCAAAAAAAATCTGAATAAAAAAAGAGAAGAATGTATGATTGATAACCACTTACTGTATAACAGGCAATGGAAGAATTTTTCTACAATAATCAAGAAACATTGAGACATTTTGTTTACTGATTCTCCACTTCGAAACATTTTGCCATCTCATCCCTCCATTACAGCAAGAAGAAGGAAAATTCTTAAAGATTTACTCGTACATAGTCATTATCATGATACTAATACTGGAGGTAACTTCAAAGCAATATTGGGGGTTTTCCCCTGTGGTCTAGGTAAGGCCTCTACATGGTAAAGTATAAGACATTCCGTGGCTCTAGAAATGATAAAGAAGATACGATCAGGCATTATCTCAGTTGCACATCCAAAGCGGTAATATATCAGGCTGAATGCCCATATGGCAAATACTACATTGGCCTCACAAGACGTGAACTCAGAATTCGAATTGGGCAACATGTGAGAGATATTTAGAAATCAAAAACCGCCCTCCCTGGTGAAATGTTTGCAAATGATTCCTCGGCACTTGAAAAGTTTCCACAACTCTAATTCCAGCCTTTTAAAAGTTAAGGCAATAGAATAGATCCAACTAGAACCAAGAGGGGTTAGACGTAAGTAGTGCCTTAGCCAAACTGGAAAGTCAATTGATCTATAGATTGTACATGGTGACACCTAGTGGTTTGAATTAACACTTTGGTTTTAGTGCATTTCTCTGAATAATCACTGGTGTGTTATTTTAATCTCATTGTTAGTATTTATAATATCTCTAGATTTTTATAGATCATTTATATATATAAATATATAAATATATATATATATATATATCTTTTAGCATACAGTCCGCATGTTTATATGCCAATTCCATAATTGAGATAAATAATAAGATAAATTACATCCCATATCAATAATATACTCCTTTTAGGCTGTCTATTAAATGGCTTGTAACGCTGGCATCCCTGCACTCCTTGGTCTTCCCTCCGCAGGGACTGTGCTCCTCCTCCCACCTCCCAGGGCCTATGTGCACTGCACAGAGCCTCCAGGAGTGCTCCTAGGGCATGCACATGCACTGCTACACTTCTCTTAAAAGGACTTCCAGGTGCAAAAATCAAAGATGTGTCTGACAGGATATCGGGATTCTTCAGACAAACAGATGACTACCCAGTCCTGGTAATACATGTGGGGACAAACGACACTGCAAGAAAGGAGCTGGAAACTATCTGCAGTGATTTTGAAGACTAACACGGGCGTGACACGAGACAATCTGTCGTGTGATATGTCGTTGGGGGTCACGGTTTTCGTGACGCAAATCCGGCATCGTTTGCAACGTCGTCCCGTGTGACACCTACGAGCGTCTGTAAACGATCGCAAATCGGTTACGAATCGTGAATCGTTTACACCTCTCTCATTTTTAAAAAATCGTTTATTCTACTTTGCGCTGGTTGTTCATCGTACCCAGGGTAGCACACATCGCTCCATGTGACACCCCGAGAACGATGAACACAGCTTACCTGCGTCCCGGCGGAAATGCGGAAGGAAGGAGGTGGGCGGGATGTTTACGTCCCGCTCATCTCCGCCCCTCCACTTCTATTGGCCGGCTGCTGTGTGACGTCGCTGTGACGCCGAACGTCCCTCCCCCTTCAGGAAGTGGACGTTCGCCGCCCACAGCGAGGTTGTCAAGGAGGTAAGGTCGTGTGACGGGGGTTTAACAATTAATTGCCCGTGATGCACAAACGACGGGGGCGGGTACGATCGCTCGTGCAATCGCACGATAGATCGTACCGTGTGACACCCGCATTAGGCAAGAAAGTGAAAGTACTAGGAGCGCAGGTGGTCTTCTCATCCATCCCGCCAGTGGATGGTCATGGAACAAGGAGGTGGAACAAGATTCTACAGGTGAACAACTGGCTATGTCGATGGTGCCGTCAACAAGGATTAGTATTTCTGGATCACGGAGTGAATTACCTGTATGATGGACTACTTGCTAAAGATGGGCTGCACCTTACCAAGACTGGAAAACAAATATTTGGAAATTGCCTTACGTTACGTCATCAAGAGAGCTTTAAACTAGAACAGCATGGGAAGGGAAGAAAAAGGACAGGGAAAGCCATAGAGGTGATAAATACTATTGAAAACTCTGCTGTAAGAAATGGAAAGGAAGAACTAAGACAAAAAAAAATCAGAATGAAAATATAGGGGAAAGAATACACAATCACAAACTAAAATGTTTTTATACAAATGCACAGACCATGGGCAACAAACAAGGAGAAGTTAAGTTACTAACTCAGGAAAAAAAATATGATGTCATTGGCATCATTGAAACTTGGTGGAACAATACACATGACTGGAATACAAGACTAGAAGGATACAACATATCTGTAAAAAACAGACATAAAAAATGAGGAGGAGGTGTCACATTGTATGTTAGAAAATCATATATCTCCAAAGAGATTGAAGCTTCAGAGACTGGATGTTCTGTGGAAGTTGTTTGGGTAAGAATACAAGGAGTAAACAAGGGAAAAAACAACACTGTAGGCGTTTACTACAGGCCACATCAACAAGCGGAGGATATGGAAAAACTCTTTATACATCAGATGACCAACTTCTCAAAAAACAAAATGATATAGTGATCATGGCAGTTTTCAACAATCCAGACATTTGTTGGGAATCTCTCTCAGGCAAAAGTAACAGTTCCAACAAAGTCTTATCCTCTGTTGCTGACAAATTTATCTTCCAAAAGGTAGAGGAGAAAACAAGATCTGCTACCTTGGATCTAATCCTTACAGACAGGGAGGAAATGGTTGAGGAGGTGAGGGTGGCTGGGACCCTGGGAGGCAGTGACCATGCTTTCAGAGTTTTGGACAACTAGAGAAGGAAGACCTGTGAAAACTGAGACTTCGAGGCTGGATTTCAGACAGGCAGAATTTAAGGGACTCAGAATGAGGATAGCAGAGATTCAATGGCCTTATCAGAGTCTATAAGGGATAGGTGAGGATACAGTTGGTGAGGGTAAAGCTGATTGTGCGGCGCTGTATCAGACTAAGGGTTACGGCAGGTTGTAGGCTTGTCGGAAGAGGTGGGTCTTCAGGTTCCTTTTGAAGCTTGTCAAGGTAGGCGAGAGTCTGATGTGTTGTGGCAGATCATTCCAGAGTATGGGGGAGGCACGGGAGAAATCTTGGATGTGATGGTGGGAAGAGAGGATGAGAGGGAAGCAGAGAAGGAGATCTTGTGAGGATCGAAGGCTACGTGTAGGTAAGTACCGGGAGACTAGATCAGAGATGTAGGGAGGAGACGGGTTGTGGATGGCATTGTAGGTCATGTTTAGGGTTTTTAACTGGAGTCGTTGGGCAATGGGAAGCCAGTGAAGGGATTGGCAGAGAGGAGAGGTCGGGGAGTAGCGGGTTGACAGGCGGATTAGCCGGGCAGCATGGTTTAGAATAGATTGTAGGGGTGCGAGACTGTTAGAAGAGAGGCCACAGAGCAGGAGGTTGCAATAATCCAGGCAGGAGATAATAAGGGTATGTACTAGGGTTTTTGCAGCTTCTTGGGAAAGGAATGTTCGGAACTGGGAAATATTTTTGAGTTGGAGGTGGCAGGAGGTGAAGAGGGCTTGGATGTGTGGCTTGAAAGAGAGATCAGAGTCTAGGAATACTCCCAGGCAGCGAGCACGTGGGACCGGGGAGAGTGGGCAGCCATTGACATACAGTGCCTACAAGTAGTATTCAACCCCCTGCAGATTTAGCAGGTTTACACATATGGAATTAACTTGGCATTGTGACATTTGGACTGTAGTTCAGCCTGGAAGTGTGAAATGCACTGCGGCAAAAAAGAATGTTATTTCTTTTTTTTTTTTTTTTAAATTGTGAAAAGTTTATTCAGAGGGTCATTTATTATTCAACCCCTCAAACCACAAGAATTCTGTTTGGTTCCCCTAAAGTATTAAGAAGTATTTCAGGCACAAAGAACAATGAGCTTCACATGTTTGGATTAATTATCTTTTTTTACAGCCTTTTTTGACTAATTAAGACCCTCCCCAAACTTGTGAACAGCACTCATACTTGGTCAACATGGGAAAGACAAAGGAGCATTCCAAGGCCATCAGAGACAAGATTGTGGAGGGTCACAAGGCTGGCAAGGGGTACAAAACCCTTTCCAAGGAGTTGGGCCTACCTGTCTCCACTGTTGGGAGCATCATCCGGAAGTGGAAGGCTTATGGAACTACTGTTAGCCTTCCACGGCCTGGACAGCCTTTGAAAGTTTCCACCCGTGCCGAGGCCAGGCTTGTCCGAAGAGTCAAGGCTAACCAAAGGACAACAAGGAAGGAGCTCCGGGAAGATCTCATGGCAGTGGGGACATTGGTTTCAGTCAATACCATAAGTAGCGTACTCCACCGCAATGGTCTCCGTTCCAGACGAGCCCGTAAGGTACCTTTACTTTCAAAGCGTCATGTCAAGGCTCGTCTACAGTTTGCTCATGATCACTTGGAGGACTCTGAGACAGACTGGTTCAAGGTTCTCTGGTCTGATGAGACCAAGATCGAGATCTTTGGTGCCAACCACACACGTGATGTTTGGAGACTGGATGGCACTGCATACGACCTCAAGAATACCATCCCTACAGTCAAGCATGGTGGTGGCAGCATCATGCTCTGGGGCTGTTTCTCAGCCAAGGGGCCTGGCCATCTGGTCCGCATCCATGGGAAGATGGATAGCACGGCCTACCTGGAGATTTTGGCCAAGAACCTCCGCCCCTCCATCAAGGATCTTAAGATGGGTCGTCATTTCCTCTTCCAACAAGACAACGACCCACAGCCAAGAAAACCAAGGCCTGGTTCAAGAGGGAAAAAATCAAGGTGTTGCAGTGGCCTAGTCAGTCTCCTGACCTTAACCCAATTGAAAACTTGTGGAAGGAGCTCAAGATTAAAGTCCACATGAGACACCCAAAGAACCTAGATAACTTGGAGAAGATATGCATGGAGGAGTGGGCCAAGATAACTCCAGAGACCTGTGCCAGCCTGATCAGGTCTTATAAAAGACGATTATTAGCTGTAATTGCAAACAAGGGTTATTCCACAAAATATTAAACCTAAGGGTTGAATAATAATTGACCCACACTTTTATGTTGAAAATTTATTAAAATTTAACTGAGCAACATAACTTGTTGGTTTGTAAGATTTATGCATCTGTTAATAAATCCTGCTCTTGTTTGAAGTTTGCAGGCTCTAACTTATTTGCATCTTATCAAACCTGCTAAATCTGCAGGGGGTTGAATACTACTTGTAGGCACTGTAGATGGATATGTCAGATGGGGGAGTTGAGTGATGGGGGGGAAGACAATGAATTCTGTTTTGTCCATGTTCAATTTTAAGAATCGAGCAGAGAAAAAGGATGAAATAGTAGACAGACATTGTGGGATTCTGGTTAGTAGGGAGGTGATGTCAGGTCCAGAGAGGTAGATCTGCGTATCATCAGCGTAGAGATGATATTGAAAGCCGTGGGACTCTATGAGCTGTCCCAGGCCAAGGGTGTAAATGGAGAACAGCAGGGGTCCAATAACTTAACCTTGGGGGACACCGACAGATAGGGGGCGAGATGAGGAAGTAGTGTGAGAGTGGGAGACGCTGAAAGTTCGGTTGGTTAAGTATGAAGAGATCCAAGATAGCACCAAGTCTGTGATGCCCAGAGATGAGAAAATTTGTAGTAGAAAAGAGTGGTCTACTGTGTCAAAGGCAGAGGACAGGTCCAGAAGGAGAAGGACAGAGTAGTGTCGCTTGGATTTTGCAGTTAGTAGGTCGTTAGTGACTTTGGTTAGGGCAGTTTCAGTGATATGCTGGGGTCGGAAGCCAGACTGTAATCGGTCAAAGAGGGAGCAGGAAGAGAGGTATGAGGACAGTTCAAGGTGGACATGCTGTTCCAGTAGTTTTGAGGCATAGGGGAGAAGTGATATGGAGCGATAGTTTGACACAGAGGAAGGATCAAGGGAGGGCTTTTTGATGGGTTTGATGGAGGTATGTTTAAAGCATGAAGGGAATACACCAGTTGTTAGTGATAGGTTAAAGAGATGGGTTAGGGTCTGGATGAAGATTGTGGTTAGATTGGAGATGAGGTGGGACGGGAGTGGATCAAGCAGGCAGGTTGTGAGATGTGATCTTGAGAGTAGAGTGGAAAGATAATCTTCCGTCATGGTGGAGAAGCTGGATTTGGAGGCAGAAGGCTGAGTAGTTGTGAGGAGTGGCTGTGGCGATTGTAGGCCAAAGCTTGCTCTGATGTTGTCAATCTTCTGCTTGAAGAAACAGGCAAAGTCTTTAGATGAGATGAGAGGAGAGGGAGGTGGTGCCGGGTGACGGAGGAGAGAGTTGAAAGTGTTGAATAGCTGTTTAGGGTTGTGGGATAGAGAGGATATGAGGGATGAGAAGTAGGTTTGTTTTGCAGCAGTGAGTGCAGACTTGAAAGTGGTGAGAGCTAGTGATGAGCGAGTACTAAAAAGCTCGGGTGCTCGAGGCTCGGGCCGAGCATCCCAAGATACTCGTGTACTCGGCCCGAGCACCGAGCCCAATGTTATCCTATGGGAGACCCGAGTATTTTTGTGAAATGACCCCCGGCAGCATGTAGAAACCCTAAAAATGTCACAAAAGTCTCAGAAGAGTGCTCAAATGACATGGCAACAGCATGGGGAAGACCCCTTGAAGCATTTATCACTCAAAAGTCACAGCTGTGAACAATTTTGTCCGCGTTTTACGCCATTTTTACGGACTCACCAGAAAACCTTCCAAAATGACACCAAAATGAATTTTCATGGCGGAAATGTTAAGGGCACATACCCAATAGTGAGATAGAGCTAATGTATGTTACTTTTTGAGATTAATACATGAAAGATTTTACGTAAAACATTGTGTGGCACTCCGATGTCCCTGAGAAGAGACGTACATAAAGGCCTCTGAGTCTAATGTGCCCATTTTGAGGAAGTGAGTCTTTGTAGTATTTTCCTTTGCCAGGGCAGTCCAAAATTGTGAGGTTCACCAATGCCCCTGCATACAGACGTGCATGAGGGCCTGTAAACCTGAAGTGCCCATTGTAAAGGTCCAGTCACACTAAGCAACTTACCAGCGATCCCAACAACGATAGGGATCGCTGGTAAGTTGCTAGGAGGTTGCTGGTGAGCTGTCACACTGCGACGCTCCAGCGATCCCACCAGCAACCTGACCTGGCAGGGATCGCTGGAGCGTGGCTACACGAGTTGCTGGTGAGCTCACCAGCAACCAGTGACCAGCCCCCAGTCTCCTAGTTACAGCACACATCAGGTTAATTAACCCGATGTGTGCTGCAGCTAAATGTGCACAGAGCAGGGAGCAGCGCACACTGAGCGCTGGCTCCTTGCTCTCCTACTTACAGCACACATCAGGTTAATTGCCTGATGTGTGCTGCAGCTAAATGTGCACAGAGCAGGGAGCAGCGCACACTGCTTAGTGCTGGCTCCTTGCTCTCCTAGTTACAGCACACATCGGGTTAATTGCCTGATGTGTGCTGCAGCTACATGTGCACAGAGCAGGAGCCGGCAGCACAGGCAGTGAGAGCGGAGGAGGCTGGTATCAAAGGTAAATATCGGGTAACCAAGGACAGGGCTTCTTGGTTACCCGATGTTTACATTGGTTACCAGCCTCAGCAGAAGCTGGCTCCCTGCTCACTGCACATTAGTTGTTGCTGTCTCGCTGTCACACACAGCGATCTGTGCTTCACAGCAGGACAGCAACAACTAAAAAATGGCCCAGGACATTCAGCAACAACCAACGACCTCACAGCAGGGGCCAGGTTGTTGCTGGATGTCACACACAGCAACATCGCTAGCAACGTCACAAAAGTTGTTCGTTACCAGCGATGTTGCTAGCGATGTTGCTTAGTGTGACGGGGCCTTAAGGAAGTGGGTCTATTGTAGTATAGCCCTTAGGCAGGGCAGCCACAAATTGGGAGGCTCCACGTTGTCCCTGGATAGAGACGTGCATGATGGCCTGTAAACCTGAAGTGCCCATTGTAAGGAAGTGGGTCTATTGTAGTATAGCCCTTTGGCAGGGCAGCCAAAAATTGGGAGGCTCCACATTGTCCCTGGATAGAGATGTGCATGAGGGCCTGTAAATCTGAAGTGCCCATTGTAAGGAAGTGGGTCTATTGTAGTATAGCCCTTAGGCAGGGCAGCCAAAAATTGGGAGGCTCCACGTTGTCCCTGGATAGAGACATGCATGAGGGCCTCAAAACATTAAGTGTCCATTGTCAGGAAGTGGGTGTATTATAGTATAGCCCTTAGGCAGGGCAGCCAAAAATTGGGAGGCTCCACGTTGTCCCTGGATAGAGACGTGCATGATGGCCTGTAAACCTGAAGTGCCCATTGTAAGGAAGTGGGTCTATTGTAGTATAGCCCTTTGGCAGGGCAGCCAGAAATTGGGAGGCTCCACATTGTCCCTGGATAGAGATGTGCATGAGGGCCTGTAAACCTGAAGTGCCCATTGTAAGGAAGTGGTTCTATTGTAGTATAGCCCTTAGGCAGGGCAGCCAAAAATTGGGAGGCTCCACGTTGTCCCTGGATAGAGACGTGCATGATGGCCTGTAAACCTGAAGTGCCCATTGTAAGGAAGTGGGTCTATTGTAGTATAGCCCTTAGGCAGGGCAGCCAAAAATTGGGAGGCTCCACGTTGTTCCTGGATAGAGACGTGCATGAGGGCCTCAAAACATTAAGTGTCCATTGTCAGGAAGTGGGTGTATTATAGTATAGCCCTTAGGCGGGGCAGCCAAAAATTGGGAGGCTCCACGTTGTCCCTGGATAGAGACGTGCATGAGGGCCTCAAAACATTGTTCCCATTGCAAAGAAGCGGGTCTCCTGTCGTTGTAATGTCCATTCTGCAAAGAATGGGCGAAAAAATTTACCACTGGGGGTATACCTGAAACAAAGGCCTAACTATTGTAACGGTCATCATGGTGGCGCATGAGGAGAAGGAGGAGCAGTCCAGCGATTATCCAAAGTCCAGAAGTGTGTACCCATGGGTGAGTGGAGGTACATGGCAAATTCCCGTTACAAACTTTAAATTCCGCTCTCATTTGCTGGTGGTGTGGTGAAGTCTGGCCCAATCCAACCCTTGTTCATCTTGATCAGAGTCAGCCTGTCAGCATTTTCAGTTGACAGGCGGGTACGTTTATCTGTAATGATTCGACCTGCGGCACTAAAAACACGCTCTGACAAAACGCTAGCGGCAGGGCAGGCCAGGACTTCCAAGGCGTAGAGAGCCAATTCATGCCACGTGTCCACCTTGGATACCCAATAATTGTAAAGCACAAAGGAATGTCGGAGTACAGTTGTTCGATCTGCAAGGTACTCCTTGAGCATCTGGGCAAACTTAGGATTTCTTGTGGCACTACCCCGCACCTCAAGGGCTGTGTTACGTGAGGGGCTGAGAAAACTGTCCCACATCTTAAAGACTGTTCCCCTACCTCTGGCGGATTGGACTTGTGCCTCTCTCGGCTGTACGCCTTGGTTGTCCACTGATTCCTGACCTATGCCGCTAGCGTTTTGTGAGGGGAATGCTTTGCCTACTTCCGTGACTATGGCCTTCCGGAACTGCTGCATTTTGGTTGACCTCTCCGCCTCGGGAATAAGAGACATAAAGTTCTCCTTGTAGCGTGGGTCTAACAGTGTTACCAACCAGTAATGATTGTCGGCCAAGATGTTCTTAACGCGAGGGTCACGAGACAGGCAGCTTACCATAAAGTCAGCCATGTGCGCCAGACTCTTAACAGCCAGGACTTCAGTAGCCTGACCAACACGATGACTGAACATGCTGTCCTCCTCCTCCTCCTCCTCCTCATCTACCCTGTCCTCTGGCCAGCTACGCTGAACTGAGGATATGACTGGTGTGCATGTCATATCCTCAATTTGGCCGGAGAGTTGCTCCATGTCTTCATCCTCCTCCTCGTCATAGTCCTCCACTGCACGTTGTGATGAGACGAGGCTGGGCTGTGTGTTATCACCCACACCCACTACTGTTTCTTGCTGCAACTCATCGCACTCCGCCTGCAATGCATCATGTTTGTTTTTGAGCAGAGACCGTTTTAGAAGGCAGAGTAGCGGTATGGTGCCGCTAATAATGGCATCATCACCACTCACCATCTTGGTGGAGTCCTCAAAGTTTTGGAGGATGGTACATAGGTCGGACATCCATCTCCACTCCTCAGGTGTTATGTGTGGAGTTTGACCCATTTCCCGACGGCTTAGGTGATGCAGGTACTCAACAACTGCCCTCTTCTGCTCATATATCCTGACCAACATGTGCAGAGTTGAATTCCAACGCGTGGGGACATCACACACCAGTCTGTGAGCCGGAAGATGCAAACGGCGCTGAAAGCCGGCAAGGCCGGCTGAAGCAGTAGGTGACTTTCGAAAATGTGCAGACAGGCGGCGAACTTTTACCAGCAGATCAGACAGCTCTGGGTATGACTTTAGAAACCGCTGAACCACGAGGTTGAGCACATGGGCCACGCATGGAACATGTGTCAGCTGGCCTCGCCTCAAAGCCGCCACCAGGTTCCGGCCATTGTCACACACGACCTTTCCTGGCTTTAGGTTCAGAGGTGTGAGCCAGTGATCTGCCTGCTGTTTCAGAGCTGTCCACACCTCTTCTGCATTGTGGGGTTTGTCACCTATGTAGATTAGCTTCAGCACAGCCTGTTGCCGCTTCGCCGAGGCAGTGCTGCAGTGCTTCCAGCTTGGGACTGGTGTGGAGGGTACAGTGGATGAGGATGCGCAGGAGGAGGAGGCTGAAGAGCATGACATTCCAGAGCTGTAGAGTGTGGCTGAAACCCTGACTGAGGTAGGGCCTGCAAACCTTGGTGTGGGAAGGACGTGTTCCGTCCCTCGCTCAGACTGGGTCCCAGCTTCCACAATATTAACCCAGTGTGCCGTCAACGAGATGTAGCGGCCTTGCCCACAAGCACTTGTCCACGTGTCTGTGGTTAGGTGGACTTTGGGTGAAACAGCGTTGTTCAGGGCACGTGTGATGTTTTGTGACACGTGGTTATGCAACGCGGGGACGGCACACCGGGAGAAATAGTGGCGGCTGGGGACCGAGTAACGTGGGACAGCTGCCGCCATCAGGTCGCGGAATGCTTCTGTCTCCACCAGCCTAAAAGGCAACATTTCCAGCGCAAGCAGTCGCGAAATGTTAGCATTTAGAACTGTGGCATGTGGGGCGTTGGCAGTGTATTTGCGCCTGCGTTCAAAGGTTTGCTGAATGGATAACTGAAGGCTGCGCTGGGACAAGGACGTGCTTGATGATGGTGTTATTTCTGCGTAGGCAACTGCAGGTGCAGGACCGGAGGAGGCTTGTTCGCAGGCAGCATGGACAGGGGATTGGCTCGCATGCACAACCAGCGAAGACGTAGCAGTGACATCAGCAAGCACTGCTCCTCGACTCTGTTGTACTTCCCACAAAGTCGGGTGCTTGGCTGACATGTGCCTGATCATCTGAACTTCGTGAGAACGTGGCTGCTCAAATATTTGGGCATCTGTACATACGATCTCCTCATGACCCACTTCAACATGAGCTGGCGAGAGGCCAGAATGTGCGAATTGAAACGTGAACAGCTCTTCCGAGTGTCCAAGTGTGGGATCATTAATGTCCGAGGACGTGTACTCAGCCTTGTGGTAGGAAGGAGGATCAGGTTCTGAAATGTGCGGTGCAGTATCACGGCTACTGACACTTGACCGTGTGGAAGACAGAGTGTTTGTGGTGGTGCCAATCTGACTGGAAGCATTATCCGCTATCCAACTAACAACCTGTTGACACTGGTCTTGGTTCAAGAGCGGTGTACTGCTGCGGTCCCCAAGAATTTGGGACAGGACGTGCGAGCGACTAGATGTGGCCCTTTGTTGTGGCGAAATTAGAGCTTGCCCATGACCTCGGCCTCTGCCTGCACCACCATCACGTCCACTTCCTTGTTCCTTGCCAACGCCCTTGCGCATTTTGCAATGCTGTGCTGACGTGTATTCACTAGACTTGTGCGTTATATCCAAGTTTGTGCAAATCGTGCACCTGTACGCTGCCACCGACAGGCACACACGTGCGGTTTTTAAATGCAAGCACGGACGCACTAAGAACCTAACAGGTTTTTAGGAGCAAAAATTAATGAGAAGTCTGACACTATCAGCCACTGCTGACTGACGTGTATTATACACTACACTTGTGCGTTATATAATAGTTTGGTAAAAACGCACACAAGTGCACCTGTACGCTGCCACCGACAGGCACACACGTGCGGTTTTTAAATGCAAGCACGGACGCACTAAGAACCTAACAGGTTTTTAGGAGCAAAAATTAATGAGAAGTCTGACACTATCTGGACTGTTTTAGACTGTGTACACCAGCCCCAGATATGATGAAGGCTGGTATACGGTCACCACTAGGAATGGCTATATACCCTGCCTGCCTGCCTGCCTGTATACTGCTACAATAGTCCTGACAAGGACTCTTCTGGTCACTAGCCTGTATTCCGACCTGGCTATACCCTGCCTGTATATAGCAACAATAGTCCTGAGAAGGACTCTGCTACTGTACTCCGACCTGGCTATACCCTGCCTGCCTGTATACAACTAGAATAGTCCTGAGAAGGACTTTTGGTCACACTGTTTGCAGCCCTGCTACGGAAATAGCTATAAAGGGCCGCAAACCTTTCCCTGAAGCAGCAACACTCTCCCTGCACTGACTGTCTGGATGGCTGTGAGCAGAGCACAGCGCGCCCGCCGGTATAAAGGCTCGGTCACGCTGTGCGGGCCGGCCAATCACTGCAATTCCACAACTAACAGGGCTGTGGCATTGCAGTGGTCTGCCAGCCAATCCCTGCATGAGGGCTGGCTCTCAAAAGAGCGCCAACATGCAGGGATGAAGACCACGAGTACAGCACGAGTATCGCGAGATTACTCGGTCCCCGCCGAGTAGCCCGAGTACAGTGATACTCGTGCGAGTACCGAGTAGTAACAAGCATGCTCGCTCATCACTAGTGAGAGCCTGTTTGTATGTAATGAAGTGTTCAGTGGAATGAGACCTCTTCCATCTGCGCTCAGCAATTCTGGAAGCCCGTCTCAATTCTTTAGTCTGGTTCGTGTGCCAGGGTTGCCTGTTGATTGTGCGGGTTTTGGTGTGTGTGAGAGGGGCAGCTGATTTGAGAGCTGCAGAGATGGTGGTGTTGTATAAAGTGGCAGCAGCATCTGCATCATGTGAAGAAGCAATGTCTGCAAAAGGGAAAAGAGACTGAGAAAGTGAGTGTAAGTAAAGGTGATTGAGATTTCTGCGGGGGTGTGAAAGTTTTTGGAGGGGGGGTGTGTATTTAGAGAAGAGAGGGAAGAGAATGGGAGTAGGTTGTGGTCAGAAAGGGGGAGAGGCGAGTTAGAGAGGGTAGATAGGGAACAGAGGCGAGTGAAGATGAGGTCCAGCGTGTGGCCGTCTTTGTGAGTAGCTGTAGAGGACCATTGGGTGAGGCCAAAGGAGGAAGCGAGTGTTAGAAGTTTAGAGACAGATGAGTGAGA
Source organism: Anomaloglossus baeobatrachus (assembly GCF_048569485.1). Classification (NCBI taxonomy): domain Eukaryota; kingdom Metazoa; phylum Chordata; class Amphibia; order Anura; family Aromobatidae; genus Anomaloglossus; species Anomaloglossus baeobatrachus. The sequence goes on from NC_134358.1 coordinate 136,683,293, forward strand.
AGTGTCAATGGGGATGTGAAAGTTACCCATGATGATGGTGGGGAGGTCGGTGGAAAGGAAATGTAGTAGCCAGGTGGTGAAATGGTCAAAAAAGGCAGTGGCTGGCCCTGGGGGGCGATATATGACAACCAGTTGCACCTCGAAAGAGGGGAGATTAACCGAGGGTGGTAGTGGAATTGATGTAAAGGAGCATTGGTCGGACAGGAGCAAACCAACTCCTCCACCATGCTTGTTACTGGGGCGGGGTGGGGTGAGAGAGTTGAAGACCACCATAAGAAAGTGCAGCAGGAGAGGTTGTGTCAGAGGGGGTGAGCCAGGTTTCTGTGATGGCAAGGAAGGAAACTTTATTAGTAATGAAAAGATCATGGATGTAGGATAGTTTATTGCAGACAGAGCGAGCGTTCCATAGAGCTCCTGTTAGTGGGACTGGGGGAGCGGGGGTTGGGTGAATGGGTATGAGGTTAGAGAGGTTGCGAAAATTAGTGTTAGAGTGTGGATGGTAGTTAGATGTGACAATGGGGATGTGGTGAGGAGGACCAGGATTTGGAGAGCTATCCTCAGCAGTGAGGAGAAGCAGTGAGAGTGTTAGTAGGTGGGAGCAGGAGAGGCCATGAGGTGGTGGTGTGTGTCTGGAGACACAGGGTGTAAAATGGAGGAACAGAGCTGAGGAGAGGGTGAAATGGGTGGGGAGCATGGAGGGAGAGATGTATAGTTCATTACTGGGTGTATGGATTAGAGGGGAAAGTAGAAAGTGAAGCATTATAGAGGTGAAAGTGACAACACACACAAACATTGTTTACTGTGACTATGTTTCCAGTTACCTTCCGGTCCTTTATGGGCAAATTTGGGCTAACTCAGTTTCTGCACACTTATAGATCCACGCTTAGTGATCCACATGCCGACAATGTCGAGGCCGACATTGAACCACTCTTTATAATTTTTGAAGACTGGAGAAGAGCAAATGTTGTGATGGTGGACCCAGGGAACTACAGGCCTGTGAGCCTGACTTCCATACCAGGAAAGATATTTGAACAAATTATTAAACAACATTTATGCAAGTACCTGGATGAGAATGAAGTGAATAACCAGAGCCAGCATGGGTTTGTAACTAATAATTCATGTGAGACTAACTTAATTTCCTTCTATGACAGAATCACTGACTGGCTGGATCAGGGAAATGCAGTAGATATAGTATATCTTGACTTCAGCAAAGCATTTGACAAAGTATATCATACAATCTTTATTGAAAAAATGAGCAAGTGTGGAATGGACAAGGTAACTGTCAGATGGATTCGTAACTGGCTTAGTGATCAGAGTCAAAGAGTAGTCATAATTGGCTGCACATCCAGTTGGAGGACTGGGGCACAGGACTGAAGAGTGGGGTACCACAGGGCTTTGTCCTGTGCCCCGTGTTGTTCAACATCTTTATCAATGATTTAGATGAAGGAATTAAGGGTTAACTGATTAATTTTGCTGATGACACAAAGCTAGGAGGAATAGCTAATACTAGAGAAGAGAGAGAGGATTCAACAAGATCTAAAAAGCTGGAACAATGGGCAGCAACTAATAGAATGTTTTTAACAGAGAAAAATGCAAAGTCATACATTTTGGCAAGAATAATGAAAATAGCATATACAGCATGGGAGGAATAGAGCTATCCAACAGCATGTGTGAAAAATACTTAGGTATACTAATACATCACAGACTGAACATGAGTCAGCAGTGTTATGCAGCAGCAAAAAAGGCAAACACCATTCTAGGATGTATTAACAGAAGCATACAATCTAGATCACGTGAAGCCATTATCCCCCTTTACTCTTCTTTGGTCAGACCTCATCTGGAATATTGTGTCCAGTTCTAGGTACCACATTTTAAAAAAGACATCAACAAACTGGAGCAAGTTCAGAGAAGAGTGACCAGAATGGTGACTGGTCTGCAAACCATGTCCTATGAGGAACGGTTACAGGATTTAGGATTGTTTAGCTTGCAAAAGAAAAGACTGGGAGGAGACCTAATAGCTGTCTACAAATGACTTAAAGGATATCACACTGTAGAGGGATCAGTTTTATCCTCATTTTCACAAGGAAAGACTAGTAGTAATGGGATGAAACTGATGGGGAGGAGACACAGATTAGATATTAGAAAAAATGTTTTGACAGTGAGGGTGATCAACGAGTGGAACAGGCTGCCACAAGATGTGGTGAGTTCTCCTTCAATGGAAGTCTTTAATAAGAGGTTGGACGGACATCTGTTTGGGATGATTTAGTGAATCTTGCTTTGAGCAGGGGTTTGGACTAGAATACCCAGGAGGTCCATTCCAACTCTACCATTCTATGATTCTATGATTCTATGAAATAGGGATTGGTGCTTGTAGTGCCTGCTAAAATGTTTTCAATGAAGCATGTAAATAGGTATTGATACGTATTACCGCCTACTCAAAAGTATACAAACACATTTAAAGGTATTGGTAGTTAGACGTGCGAGGCCTACAAAGTTGCTTAGAGAAGTATCTAAAAAGTAGTTATTGGCAATTTTAATTGCCTGGTGAAAATTATGCAAATAAAGTTATAGATATTGTTACTTATTAATGCCTGGTCTAAAACAGTTGCTAGGGAAGTATCTAAAAAAGTGGTTCTTGGCAATTTTAATTGCCTTGTGAAAATACTGCAAACATAGTTATAGGTATTGTTATCTGTTAGTGCCTGGCCTAAAAAAGTTGCTAAAGAAGTATCTAATAAGCGGTTCTAAGCAATATTAATTGCCTGTTGGAAATTCAGCAAACACAGTTATAGGTATTGTTACTTGTTAGTGACTGGCCTAAAAAAGTTGCTAGGGAAGTATCTAAAAAGTGGTTCTGGGCAATTTTAATTGCATGCTTAACATTCAGCAAATAGTTATAGGTATTTTACTTGTTAGTGCCTGGCCTAAAAAGGTTGCTAGGGAAGTATCTAAAAAGTGGTTATTGGCCATTTTAATTGCCTGCTTAAAATGGAGCAAACACAGTTATAAGTATTGTTACTTGTTAGTGCCCAGAATGGGCATTACTAGAATGGGGACTATGCTGGGCACAATACTAGGATGGGGACAATGCTGGGCACATAACTAGGATGGGAACAATGCTGAGCACATTACTAGGATGGGAACAATGCTGGGCACATTACTAGAATGGTGACAATAATAGGAAAATTACTAGGATGGGACAATGCTGGGCACATTACTAGGATGGGGACAATGCTGGGCATATTAATAGTATGGGGACAATGCTGGGCAAATTACTAGGATGGGGACAATGCTGGGAACATTACTAGAATGGGGACAAGGATGGGCACATTACTAGGATGGGGACAAGGATGGGCATATTACTATAATGGGGACAATAATAGGAAAATTACTAGGATGGGACAATGCTGGGCACATTACTAGGATGGGGACAATGCTGGGCACATTACTAGAATGGGGACAATGCTGTGAACATTACTAGGATGGGAACAATGCTGGGCACATTACTAGAATGGGGACCATGCTGGGCACATTACTAGGATGGGGACAAGGATGGGCACATTACTAGGATGGAGACAAGGATGGGCATATTACTATAATGGGGACAATAATAGGAAAATTACTAGGATGGGACAATGCTGGGCACATTACTAGGATGGGGACAATGCTGGGCATATTAATAGAATGGGGACAATGCTGGGCAAATTACTAGGATGGGGACAATGCTGGGCACATTACTAGAATGGGGACAAGGATGGGCACATTACTAGGATGGGGACAAGGATGGGCATATTACTATAATGGGGACAATAATAGGAAAATTACTAGGATGGGACAATGCTGGGCACATTACTAGGATGGGGACAATGCTGGGCACATTACTAGAATGGGGACAATGCTGTGAACATTACTAGGATGGGAACAATGCTGGGCACATTACTAGTATGGGGACAATGCTGGGTACATTACTAGGATTGGACAATGCTGGGCACATTACTAGGATGGGGATAACGCTGGGTATATTACTAGGATGGGGCAATGCTGGGCACATTACTAGGATGGGGACAATGCCGGGTACATTACTAGGATAGGACAATGCTGGGCACATTACTAGAATGGGGACAATGCTGGCCACATTACTAGGATGGGGACAATGCTAGGCACATTACTAGGATGGGGACAATTCTGGGCACATTACTAGGATGGGGACAATGCTGGGCATAATACTAGGATGGGGACAAGAATGGGCACATTACTAGGATGGGAACAATGCAAGGCACATTAGTAGGATGGGGACAAAGCTGGGCAAATTACTAGGATGAGGACAGTGCTGGTCACATTACTAGAATGGGGACAATGCTGGAACATTACTAGGATGGGAACAATGCTGGGCACATTACTAGGATGGGGACAATGATGGGTATGTGTCGCCCACCTGTAGCGGTCGCCTCAGGGACGTCACTCCACCTTCTGGGATACCACAGGGGCTCCACTTGATTACCGCTGGCAACAGGTATGTCAGGGTTATTTACATGAGAGTCGTGATTTGCGGTCAGGGTTATAGGTGACCGCCACTGCAGGTTTAACAAGAGTCTGGAGCTGATGGAGTCTGCAGTCTGATGGTGTGGCCCCCCGTGAGTGAGGCAGGCCCCAGGGGCTCGGGTGTGTGGCACAACAGGTCCCAGAATAACTCAGGCACAGTCCAAGATGTCTTTGGAGGGGACCTCTGGCCTGGTGCCTGGCCCGCCGCAGGGACTGCTTTTCCTGCAGGTCCCTGGCCTCCACTTGCTCTCTCTTTGGGGTGGGCTTCTCAAGAGGGTGTCTGGCTCTCATACTACGCTGCCCTCTGCGGGCTGGTCTCCGCATTACCATCACCTGGTCATCAGCAGGTAACCAGGTCACATACATGCCGGGGATATATGCAACCAGGTCTTCCTCCCTGGCAGGGGGTACTGCATCCTCCTCCGATCATTGGGGGGACAGCAGCGCGACCCCAGGGCCTCCCTTTCTCGCAAAGTGTGGTGCGACCTCCTCCGGTCGGTTAGGGAACAGCAGTGATGGTTGTAAGTCCTTTTCTCTCTCCCTGGTGGAGGGTGCTGCGACCTCTTCCGGTCATTGGAGGGACAGCAGCGCGACTTCAAAAGTATACAAACACATTTAAAGGTATTGGTAGTTAGACGTGCGAGGCCTACAAAGTTGCTTAGAGAAGTATCTAAAAAGTAGTTCTTGGCAATTTTAATTGCCTGGTGAAAATTATGCAAATAAAGTTATAGATATTGTTACTTATTAATGCCTGGTCTAAAACAGTTGCTAGGGAAGTATCTAAAAAAGTGGTTCTTGGCAATTTTAATTGCCTTGTGAAAATACTGCAAACATAGTTATAGGTATTGTTATCTGTTAGTGCCTGGCCTAAAAAAGTTGCTAAAGAAGTATCTAATAAGCGGTTCTAAGCAATATTAATTGCCTGTTGGAAATTCAGCAAACACAGTTATAGGTATTGTTACTTGTTAGTGACTGGCCTAAAAAAGTTGCTAGGGAAGTATCTAAAAAGTGGTTCTGGGCAAATTTAATTGCATGCTTAACATTCAGCAAATAGTTATAGGTATTTTACTTGTTAGTGCCTGGCCTAAAAAGGTTGCTAGGGAAGTATCTAAAAAGTGGTTATTGGCCATTTTAATTGCCTGCTTAAAATGGAGCAAACACAGTTATAAGTATTGTTACTTGTTAGTGCCCAGAATGGGCATTACTAGAATGGGGACTATGCTGGGCACAATACTAGGATGGGGACAATGCTGGGCACATAACTAGGATGGGAACAATGCTGAGCACATTACTAGGATGGGAACAATGCTGGGCACATTACTAGAATGGTGACAATAATAGGAAAATTACTAGGATGGGACAATGCTGGGCACATTACTAGGATGGGGACAATGCTGGGCATATTAATAGAATGGGGACAATGCTGGGCAAATTACTAGGATGGGGACAATGCTGGGAACATTACTAGAATGGGGACAAGGATGGGCACATTACTAGGATGGGGACAAGGATGGGCATATTACTATAATGGGGACAATAATAGGAAAATTACTAGGATGGGACAATGCTGGGCACATTACTAGGATGGGGACAATGCTGGGCACATTACTAGAATGGGGACAATGCTGTGAACATTACTAGGATGGGAACAATGCTGGGCACATTACTAGAATGGGGACCATGCTGGGCACATTACTAGGATGGGGACAAGGATGGGCACATTACTAGGATGGAGACAAGGATGGGCATATTACTATAATGGGGACAATAATAGGAAAATTACTAGGATGGGACAATGCTGGGCACATTACTAGGATGGGGACAATGCTGGGCATATTAATAGAATGGGGACAATGCTGGGCAAATTACTAGGATGGGGACAATGCTGGGCACATTACTAGAATGGGGACAAGGATGGGCACATTACTAGGATGGGGACAAGGATGGGCATATTACTATAATGGGGACAATAATAGGAAAATTACTAGGATGGGACAATGCTGGGCACATTACTAGGATGGGGACAATGCTGGGCACATTACTAGAATGGGGACAATGCTGTGAACATTACTAGGATGGGAACAATGCTGGGCACATTACTAGTATGGGGACAATGCTGGGTACATTACTAGGATTGGACAATGCTGGGCACATTACTAGGATGGGGATAACGCTGGGTATATTACTAGGATGGGGCAATGCTGGGCACATTACTAGGATGGGGACAATGCCGGGTACATTACTAGGATAGGACAATGCTGGGCACATTACTAGAATGGGGACAATGCTGGCCACATTACTAGGATGGGGACAATGCTAAGCACATTACTAGGATGGGGACAATTCTGGGCACATTACTAGGATGGGGACAATGCTGGGCATAATACTAGTATGGGGACAAGAATGGGCACATTACTAGGATGGGAACAATGCAAGGCACATTAGTAGGATGGGGACAAAGCTGGGCAAATTACTAGGATGAGGACAGTGCTGGTCACATTACTAGAATGGGGACAATGCTGGAACATTACTAGGATGGGAACAATGCTGGGCACATTACTAGGATGGGGACAATGATGGGTATGTGTCGCCCACCTGTAGCGGTCGCCTCAGGGACGTCACTCCACCTTCTGGGATACCACAGGGGCTCCACTTGATTACCGCTGGCAACAGGTATGTCAGGGTTATTTACATGAGAGTCGTGATTTGCGGTCAGGGTTATGGGTGACCGCCACTGCAGGTTTAACAAGAGTCTGGAGCTGATGGAGTCTGCAGTCTGATGGTGTGGCCCCCCGTGAGTGAGGCAGGCCCCAGGGGCTCGGGTGTGTGGAACAACAGGTCCCAGAATAACTCAGGCACAGTCCAAGATGTCTTTGGAGGGGACCTCTGGCCTGGTGCCTGGCCCGCCGCAGGGACTGCTTTTCCTGCAGGTCCCTGGCCTCCACTTGCTCTCTCTTTTGGGTGGGCTTCTCAAGAGGGTGTCTGGCTCTCATACTACGCTGCCCTCTGCGGGCTGGTCTCCGCATTACCATCACCTGGTCATCGGCAGGTAACCAGGTCACATACATGCCGGGGATATATGCAACCAGGTCTTCCTCCCTGGCAGGGGGTACTGCATCCTCCTCCGATCATTGGGGGGACAGCAGCGCGACCCCAGGGCCTCCCTTTCTCGCAAAGTGTGCTGCGACCTCCTCCGGTCGGTTAGGGAACAGCAGTGATGGCTGTAAGTCCTTTTCTCTCTCCCTGGTGGAGGGTGCTGCGACCTCTTCCGGTCATTGGAGGGACAGCAGCGCGACTTCAGGGCCTCCCTTTCTCTCAAAGGGTGCTGCGACCTCTTCTGGTTGGGCGAGGGGCAGCTCCGGGGACGAGCTTTCATCAGCCAGATAGGATGAGGAGTCCCTCTCCAGCGGAGAGGGTGCTGTGACCGTTTCAGGTCGGGATGGCAGCTTGGGGGTCAGATACTTCTCCACCAGGTGTGCTAGGAACAGAGCTTCCATTTCCCTCTTTAACTGAGCCATTTCTTTGTCAACTTCAGATCAGAGCAGGTACTGGTTCCTCAGTCAGCGACTGGGGCGCTATGACCACCTTTGGTCGGGCAACTAGGACAGGAGGCGTTGCGGCTTGGTGTGGTCTGGCCGTGACAGGAGGCGTTGCGGCCTGGTCTGGTCTGGCCGTGACAGGAGGCGTTGTGACCCGGTCTGGTCAGGCTGTGACAGGAGGCATTGTGGCCTGGTCTGGTCTGGCCATGGGTGTCGCTTCTGGTGCTGCATCAGGGGTCGCACCGGACGTCGCATCAGATGTTACACCGGACATCGCATCAGCCATCGCACCGGACATTGCATCCGGCATCGCACCAGCGTCCGATGACAATGCCGGCGGGGTCAGCATACCAGGTTAGGCAGGGGCAGTGTGGGACTCACCCAGGTGTGGGCCGTAGATATCCTGCAGCAGGGTCGCCATTGCCGATGACGACTCCTGTCGAGCTTGGGTGGCACCTCCAGGCGGGCCTCGCTGTACCGACAACCGCAGGTTTCTAATTGCCATTCTCATCTTTTTCTTCCAAGCGGCTATCTTTTGCCTGCTCCGCTCTTCCATACCGTCGGCAATTCTTCCCTCTTCTACCTCCAGTATTTCTGCGGTCATGGGCCTGGTCCATCCCTGCTCTCCCTGGTCACCTCTTGCAGACGCCATCCTATCTCTGTCGTTGCTCATCGGGTTCTGGTCACGCTGCAGTCTTAGTTTTATTTCTGATTGCTCTCCTCCCTTCGGACTGGGACATCCCCGCAGTGTAGGGACAGATCCGGCCCCATCTTCTCTGTTCACTCCGCCAGAGAGCTCCCTCCAAGCGGGGCAGCCACACCTCTTCGTGGGCGGTCACTTTCCTTTTGCACGGGCCGCAGCTTCTTAAATCGCGCGCTTTTAACAGCAACAAAATGGCGGCGGTTCAAATTTTCTGATCGGACCGCTGAGCCACACTGTCACCTGTCTTAACAGGTCTAGTCCTTATCCTGTTCGTGACACCAGAGACTGTGTCGCCCACCTGTAGCGGTCACCTCAGGGACGTCACTCCACCTTCTGGATGCCACAGGGGCTCCACTTGATGACCACTGGCAACAGGTATGTCAGGTTTATTTACATGGGAGTCATGACGCCACTCACGGTTTGCGGTCAGGATTATGGGTTACCACCACTGCAGGTTTAATGAGTGTTTGGGGCTGATGGAGTCTGCAGTCTGATGGTGTGGCCTCCTGTGAGTGAGGCAGACCCCAGGGGTTTGGGTGTGTTGAACAACAGGTCCCAGAAAAACTCAGGCACAGTCCAAGATGTCTTTCAACTTGTTTACTCACTTTCAGGTGTTTTTTTGAGGTAACCCAGGCGATGCTGAGATAAACCAGGTGGAACCAGCTATCCTTTAGGCTGGTCTAAGGGTAACCGCTTACTCGCATTCCTAGCACTTCTTGTTTCGAATAACCCCTGACTTGAAGCATCGTGGGATTCATCCAGCGAAGTCGCTACTGTCTTTTCTCCCTTTTTTGGCCCGTTTGCTGGCAGCATGGACCAAAGAAGATGGCTCCAGGCTAGATCTTCCTTATGGGTCCCCTTGTTGCTGCTGATGCTTGGACTCTAGTTGGTTGGTGTAGCACTTGTAGTTACCCTCACCGGCAGGTTTAGCAGACCAAAAAAATGGACATCTACTCTAGGGATCTGTTCACCGTGCGTGCCTAGTCACCAGGAGTACAAGACCAGCTGACTTCCTCAACGTCTTTCTGTCCAACTACTGGTAACTGTTCTCCCATGCTAACGGCTACTACACGTGCAGGGTCTGACTAGCGTGTCCGTGTGCTTGCTCGCTCCTTCTTTCTGCACTCTCCACTTCAGACTGGCTCTTCTACTACTTTCCTGACAGCCACTGCCACCTTAGCTTCCAGCCACTCCCCTACACCCCTAGCTGAGATGTAGAGGAACGCCCCCTCTTGGGTCGGCCCAAGGGTCCCCTCTAGGGTATGGGAGACCTGGTTGCTATGTGTCTGTGCGTACACACCCTATTCTAGCCTTTAGGAATTACCTGAAAGTACTGCGCCACCATGGGTGCAGTACTCTGTGGTGCCTGACCTGATTAGAGGCACCACAGGTACATTACTAGGATAGGACAATGCTGGGTACATTACTAGGATGGGGATAATGCTGGGTATATTACTAGGATAGGACAATGCTGGGCACATTACTAGGATGGGGACAATGCTGGGCACATTACTAGGATGGGGATAATACTGGGCACATTACTAGGATGGCAACAATGCTGGGCACATTACTAGGATGGGAACAAGGATAGGCACATTACTAGGATGGGAACAATGCTGGGCACATTACTAGGATGGAGACAATGCTGGATACATTACTAGGATGGGACAATGCTGGGCACATTACTAGGATGGGGACAATGCTGGGCACATTACTAGGATGGTTATAATGCTGGATACATTACTAGGATGGGACAATGCTGGGCACATTACTAGGATGGGGATAATGCTGGTTATATTACTAGGATGGGACAATGCTAGACACATTACTAGGATGGGGACAATGCTGGGCACATTACTAGGATGGGGATAATGTTAGGTACATTACTAGGATGGCAACAATGCTGGGCACATTACTAGGATGGAAACAAGGATGGGCATATTACTAGGATGGGAACAATGATGGGCACATTACTAGGATGGGGACAATGCTGGATACATTGCTAGGATGGGACAACGCTGGGCACATTACTAGGATGGGAATAATGCTGGATACATTACTAGGAGGAGACAATGCTGGGCATATTACTAGGATGGGAACAATGCTGGGCACATTACTAGGAAGGAACAATGCTGGGCACATTACTAGAATGGGGACAATGCTGGGCACATTACTAGGATGGGAACAATGCTGGGTACATTACTAAGATTGCAACACTGCTGGGCACATTACTAGGATGGGAACAAGGATGGGCACATTACTAGGATGGGAACAATGCTGGACATATTACTAGGATGGGGACAATGCTGGGCACATTACTAGGATTGGGACAAGGATGGGAACATTACTAGGATGGGGTCAATCCTAGATACATTACTAGGATGGGACAATGCTGGGTACATTACTAGGATGGGAACAAGGATGGGCACATTACTAGGATGAGACAACGCTGGGCACATTACTAGGATGGGGATAATGCTGGTTACATTACTAGGATAGGACAATGCTGGGCATATTACTAGGATGGGGACAATGCTGGGCACATTACTAGGATGAGAACAATGCTGAGTACATTACTAGGATGGGGACAATGCTGGGCACATTACTAGGATGGGCACAAGGATGGGCACATTACTAGGATGGGGACAATGCTGGATACATTACTAGGATGGGACAATGCTGACCACATTACTAGGATAGGGATAATGCTGGATACATTACTAGGATGGGACAATGCTGGGCACATTACTAGGATGGGGATAATGCTGGGTATATTACTAGGTTGGGACAATGCTGGACACATTACTAGGATTGGGACAATGCTGGGCACATTACTAGGATGGGGATAATGCTGGGTAAATTACTAGGATGGCAACAATGCTGGGCACATTACTAGGATGGGAACAAGGATGGGCACATTACTAGGAAGGGAACAATGCTGGGCACATTACTAGGATGTGGACATTGCTAGATACATTACTAGGATGAGACAACGCTGGGCACATTACTAGGATGGGGATAATGCTGGTTACATTACTAGGATAGGACAATGCTGGGCATATTACTAGGATGGGGACAATGCTGGGCACATTACTAGGAAGGGACAATGCTGGGCACATTACTAGAATGGGGAAAAGGATGGGCACATTACTAGGATGGGGACAAGGATGGGCATAATACTAGGATGGGGACAATGCTGGGAATATTGCAAGCATGGCACAATGCTGGGCACATTAGTAGGACGGGGACAATCCTGGCTACATTACTAAGATGGCAACACTGCTGGGCACATTACTAGGATTGGAAAAAGGATAGGCACATTACTAGGATGGGAACAATGCTGGGCACATTATTAGGATGGGGACAATACTGGGCACATTACTAGGATGGGAACAAGGTTGGGTACATTACTAGGATGGGGACAATGCTGGATACGTTACTAGAATGGGACAATGCTGGGCACATTACTACAATGGGGATAATGCTGGGTATATTACTAGGCGGGGACAATTCTGGGCACATTACTAGAATGAGGACAATGCTGGGCACATTACTAGGATAGGGACAAGGATGGGCACATTACTAGGATGGGGACAATGCTGGATACATTACTAGGATGGGACAATGCTGGCCACATTACTAGGCTGGGGATAATGCTGGATACATTACTAGGATGGGACAATGCTTGGCACATTCCTAGGATGGGGATAATGCTGGGTATATCACTAGGATGGGACAATGCTGGGCACATTACTAGGATGGGGACAATGCTGGGCACATAACTAGGAAGGGGATAATGCTGGGTACATTACTAGGATGGCAAAGATGCTGGGCACATTACTAGGATGGGAACAAGGAGGGGCACATTACTAGGATGGAAACAATGCTGGGCACATTACTAGGATGGGACAACGCTGGGCACATTACTAGGATGGGGATAATGCTGGATACATTACTAGGAGAAGACAATGCTGGGCACATTGCTAGGATGGGGACAATGCTGGGCACATTACTAGGAAGGGCCAATTCTGAGCACATTATTATAATGGGGACAATGCTGGGCATATTACTAGAATGGGGACAAGGATGGACACATTACTAGGATTGGGACAAGGATGGGCATAATACTAGGATGGGGAAAATTCTGGGTATATTGCTAAGATGGGACAATGCTGGGTACATTACTAGGATGGGAACAATGCTGGGCACATTACTAGGATGGGGACATTGCTAGATACATTGCTAGGATGGGACAATGCTGGGCACATTACTAGGATGGGGATAATGCTGGATACATTACTAGAATAGGACAATGCTGGGCCCATTACTAAGATGGGGACAATGCTGGGCACATTATTAGGAAGGTCCAATGCTGGGTATATTGCTAGGATGGGACAATGCTGGGCACATTACTAGGGTTGGGACAATGCTGGGTATATTACTAAGATGTCCACACTGCTGGGCACATTACCAGGATGGGGACAATGCTGGGCACATAACTAGGATGGGGACAAGGATCGGCACATTACTAGGATGGGGGTAATGCTGGATACATTATTAGAATGGGACAATGCTGGGCACATTACTAGGATGGGGATAATGCTGGGTATATTATAAGGATGGGAAAATGCTGGGCTTATTAATAGGATAGAGACAATGCTGGGCACATTACTAGAATCAGGATAATGCTGGGTACATTACAAGGATTGCAACAATGCTGGGCACATTACTAGGATGGGAACAAGGATGGGCACATTACCAGGATGGGAACAATGCTGGGCACATTATAAGGATGGGGACAATGCTGGGCGCATTACTAGAATGAGGACAATGCTGGGTATTATACTAGAATGGGGACAAGGATGGGCACATTAACAGGATGGGGACAAGGATAGGCATATTACTAGGATGGGGAAAATGCTGGGTAAATTACTAGGATAGGAAAATGCTAAGCACATTACTGGGATGGGTACAATGCTGGGTACATTGCTAGGATGGCAACACTGCTGGGCACATTACTAGGATGGGAGCAAGGATGGGCACATTGCTAGGATGGGAACAATGCTGGGCACATTGCTAGGATGGGGACAAGGATGGGCACATTACTAGGATGGGACCAATGCTGGATGCATTACTAGGAAGGGGAAAATGCTGGATACCTTACTAGGATGGGACAATGCTGGGCACATTACTAGGATAGGGATAATGCTGGGTATATTACTAGGATCGGACAATGCTGGGCACATTACTAGGATGGGGACAATGCTGGGTACATTACTAGGATGGGGACAATGCTGGGCACATTACTAGGAAAGGACAATGCTGGGCACATTACTAGAATGGGGCCAATGCTGGGCACATTACTAAAATGGGGATAATGCTGGGTACATTACTAGGATGGCAACAATGCTGGGCACATTACTAGGATGGGAACAAGGATGGGCACATTACTTGGATGGGAACAATGCTGGGCACATTACTAGGATGGGGACAATGCTGGGCGCATTACTAGGAAGGGCCAATGCTGGGCACATTACTAGAATGAGGACAATGCTGGGCATATTAGAATGGGGACAAGGATGGGCACATTACTAGGATAGGATGGAGAAGAGGATGGGCATACTACTAGGATGGGGATAATGCTGGGTATATTACTAGGATGGGACAATGCTGGGCACATTACTAGGATGGGGACAATGCTGGGTACATTACTAGGATGGCAACACTACTGGGCACATTACTAGAATGGGAACAATGCTAGGCACATTACTAGGATGGGGACAATGCTGAGCACATTACTAGGATGGGGACAAAGATGGGCACATTACTAGAATTGGGACAATTCTGGATACATTACTAGGATGGGGATAATGCTGGATACATTACTAGGATTGGACAATGCTGGGCACATTACTAGGATGGGGACAATGCTGGATACATTGCTAGGATGACACAACGCTGGGCACATTACTAGGATGGGGATAATGCTGGATACATTACTAGGATGGGACAATGCTGGGCACATTACTAGGATGGGACAATACTGGGCAAATTACTAGGATGGCAACAATGCTGGGCACATTACTAGGATGGAAACAAGGATGGGCACATTACTAGGATGGGAACAAGGCTGGGCACATTACTAGGATGGGGACAATGCTGGGTATATTACTAGGAAGGGCCAATGCTGGGCACATTACTAGAATATGGACAATGCAGGGCATATTACTAAAATGGGGACAAGGATGGGCACATTACTAGAATGGGGACAAGGATTGGCATATTACTAGGATGGGGATAATGCTAGGTATATTACAAGGATGGGACAATGCTGGGCATATTACTAATATGGGGACAATGCTGGGTACATTGCTTGGATGGCAACACTGCTGGGCACACTACTAGGATGGGAACAAGGATGGGCATATTACTAGGATGGGGACAATGCTGGGCACATTACTAGGATGGAAACAATGCTGGGCACATTACTAGGATGGGGACAAGGATGGGCACATTACCAGCATGGGAACAATGCTGGCCACATTACCAGGATGCGGACAATGCTGGGTACATTACTAGGATGGGACAATGCTGGGTACATTACTAGAATGGGGACAATGACGGGCATATTACTAGAATGAGGACAAGGATGGACACAATACTAGGATGGGGACAAGGATGGGCGCATTACTAGAATGGGGACAATACTGGGCACATTACTACAAAAAGGGGACAATGATGGGCACATTATTAGGATGGGGACAATTCTGGTTACATTACTAGGATGGGAACAAGGATGGGCACATTACTAGGATGGCAACAATGCTGGGCACATTACTAGGATAGGAACAAGAATGGGCACATTACTTGGATGGGGACAATGCTGGGCACATTACTAGGAAGGGACAATGCTGGGCACATTACTAGAAAGGGACAATGCTGGGCACATTACTTAAATAGGACAAGGAAGGGCACATTACTAAAATGGGGACGATGCTGGGCACATTACTAGGATGCGGACAATGCTGGGCAAATTAATACAAAAAGGGGACAATGCTGGGTACATTATTACAGAATGAGGTCAATGATTGTCACATTACTAGGATGCAGACAGGGACGGGCACATTACTAGAATGGGGAAAATGCTAGGCATATTATTAGGATGGCAACAATGCTATGCACATTTTTAGGATGGGGATAATGCTAGATACATTATTAGGATGGGACAATGCTGGGCACATTACTAGGATGGGGATAATGGTGGGTAGATTACTAGCATAATACAATGCTGGGCACCTAGCTAGGGTGGAGACAATGCTGGGCGCATTACTAGAATGGGGATAATGCTGGATACATTACCAGGATGGCAACAGTGCTGGGCACATTACTATGATAGGAACAAGAATGGGCACATTACTAGGATGGGGACAATGCTGGGCACATTACTAGGATGGGGACAATGCTGGGCGCATTACTAGGAAGGGCCAATGCTGGGCACATTACAAGAATCAGGACAATGCTGGGCACATTACTAGGATGGGGACAAGGATGGGCACATTACTAAGATGGGAACAAGGATGGGCACATTACTAGGATGGGGACAATGCTGGGCACATTACTAGAATGTAGATAATGCTGAGTATATTACTAGGATGGGACAATGCTGGGCAAATTACTAGGATGGGGACAATGCTGGGTACATTACTAGGATGGCAACAATGCTGGGCACATTACTAGGATGGGAACAAGGATGGGCACGTTACTAGGATGGGGACAATGCTGGATACATTGCTAGCATGGGACAACGCTGGGCACATTACTAGGATGGAGATAATGCTGAATACATTACTAGGATGGGACAATGCTGGGTTCATTACTATGATGGGGACAATGCTGGGCACATTACTAGGATGGCAACAATGTTGGGCACATTAATAGGATGGGAACAAGGATGGGCACATTACTAGGATGGGGACAATGCTGGGCACATTATCAGGAAGGGCCAATGCTTAACAAATTACTAGAATGGGGACATTGCTGGGCATATTACTAGAATGGGGACAAGGATGGGCACACTACTAGGATGGGGACAACGATGGGCATATTAATACAAAAAGGGGACAATGCTGGGTACATTATTACAGAATGAGGTCAATGATTGTCACATTACTAGGATGCAGACAGGGACGGGCACTATACTAGAATGGGGAAAATGCTGGTTACGTTTCTAGGATAGGGACAAGGATGGGCACATTACTACAGATTGGGGACAAGGACAGGCATATTACTAGTTCGGGGACAATGCTGGGCATATTATTAGGATGGCAACAATGCTATGCACATTTTTAGGATGGAATAATGCTAGATACATTATTAGGATGGGACAATGCTGGGCACATTACTAGGATGGGGATAATGGTGGGTATATTACTAGGATAATACAATGCTGGGCACATTACTAGGGTGGAGACAATGCTGGGCGCATTACTAGAATGGGGATAATGCTGGATACATTACCAGGATGGCAACAATGCTGGGCACATTACTAGGATGGAAACAAGGATGGGCAAATTACTAGGATGGGAACAATGCTGGGCACATTACTAGGATGGGGACAATGCTGGGCACATTACAAGAATCACGACAATGCTGGGTACATTACTAGGATGGCAACACTGCTGGTCACATTACTAGGATGGGAAAAAGGATGGGCACATTACTAGGATGGGAACAATGCTGGGCACATTACTAGGATGGGGACAATGCTGGTAATGTGTCGCCCTGGGCAAGCCAGGGGACACAGGTCACACACCACCACACCCCACATCCCAGGTAGGAACACCACAGCTAACCAGAAATCCTTGTTGCCTTCCTCCAGAGGCTGATGATCCACACCAGGGGCTGGGCCAGGCGGTTGGCTCCGTCCACCAAGGAGGTCACAGCTCTGGAGGCGGGAGAAACCGGGCAGTCCAGTGAGGGACATGAAAGAGTGAAGAAGAGAGTCTAGTCAAGGAGGAGGAAGTGGAAGGAGTGGAGGAGTAGTCTAGACAGGGCAAAAGTCAACAGCAAAGTGAGAGTGAGAGTAGAAAAGTGGAAGAAGGAGGAAAGCAAGTGAAGCGACAGAAGAGAAAGAAAGCCTGAAGGGTCCAGCTTTGTGTAGGGCCAGATCAGCAAGGTCAGCGACGGCGGTGACTGTCTGGAGGGGGACCGTTTGGAAGTTCCTGGAAGGACCCCGTTGGCTGTGTGCCCGGTGGTCTGGAGCAGTGTTCCGAAGGACAGTCAGCACCAGGGCAGGGGCCTCTCGGACCCCGGCAAGGCTAGGAGTCGCCAAATTTGCCGAATCCGTCAGTGACGGGGACGCAGATCCCCCAACAACCAAGTCCCGATTGAAGGCAACAGCCCAACCTGAAGCAGAGAGACACCGCCACCGCCACGGCACCAGTTTCTCAGGGCCAGCGCCTGCGGGCAAAGTGTAGAGCTCCTCCGGCCCAGATTGTAGTCGGGGAGCGGGTAACCGGAGGGAATCCACCGCTACCACAAGTCAACCATAGGTGCAAGGAAGAGGGACATCACCGTCACCTACCGGGAGTGCAGGTGCAGCCGTCTGTGGGACCGTCCTACCAGCCGTTTGGTTTACCGTACAAACTGTGTCCACGTCTCAGGCTGAGTGAGTACCACAGTGCCGCAAGGCACAGCGCTGCCCCCGCGTCCCTGCGCCCACCAGGTCCCGCACCTCACAAACCTCCACCGGGCCCCGGGATCACCAACCCCTACCCACGGAGGGGCAACACAACACCTGGCTGCTCCGCATCACCATCCCCGGGAGCCCCGTATAGAGCAGCAGTGGTGAAATCACCATAACCATGGGTGGCGTCACGGACAATAATCATCCCCACACCCAACAAACCCCTTTCACTCACGGGCGAGGAGTGCCGCTCGAGAAACCCACGGGATCCGGCCTACGGCTCGGGCCACCACTGAGCAGCGGCCGCCGGACCCGAGCAGAAGGGGGTGAGCGTGGTGTGCTGACACCCTCCTCCCCGCCCGCGACAACTTTTTGTCACGAACAGGATCTTACCGCTCTGCCGTCTGGTAGAGGTGCGCCTTGTTACCGCCGGAGGTATCCGGCAGAAAAATTTCAGAAGCCGCCATCTTTGGCGCGAAAAGTTCCCGCTCGAGCGTCTTCTCGAGCAGTAGAGGCGCGAAGGCCAAAACCCCACCCCGAGAGAGGAGGGGCCGGAAAGAGCTAAGGGGGACGCTATGGCGGCTGGACTCATGTAGCTGCGGCTATAAAAGCAGGGACGCCAGGACCCTGCGAATATACCGTTCCTGGAAGAAAGAGAGAAAGACACCATGTGGATGCCGTCCCGAAGCACCGTGGCCCCCGTACCGGGAACCGCAGCGTGGGTGGAAATCCGGACCGCGCAGCTCCATCTAAGGCTGCAGGTCAAAATGCAGCTCCTCTTGGAGGAGTGGGAGACCGACATGGCGGACGTTATAGCCACCGTGCGGAGACGCGAGGAGGAAGCGGAGGAAGGGAGGGTGAGTGACCCACGCCCCTATGTCCCGGAGGGACCGGTTGCTGTGGCTAAGGGACCCGGTCCAAGCCCTCTCCCCCCGTTGCCTCCCTCGCCACCCGTCTCGGGGGCTGTGACCCCGCCACTAGGCCCGCTACCACCGCAACCGGTAGCGATACCCAGCCCGTCCGCCCCAGCGGACCGACCTGTAGCCGGAGCCCGTAGCAAACCGGAGGTGTTGCCATGGAAGGCCCCGAAGATTGTGCCAGAGAAGTCCCCAAGCAGTTTCCCGAGCCGGAGCTGATGGCCCGCTCCGAGCCGAAGGCCCAGCAGCGGTAAGCCCCTATGCCCATCCCCCACACCTCGGCTGAGGTGGCGCCGGGTTGTTGCTGCAAGGCAGCGCCCAAGGCCATGACACCGCGGGATACGCCGCCCACCTTCCTGACAGTGGGTAACGTTCTGGATGTCCCGCGGGGCCCGACCCGTGCGCCGGCGCTGGCAGCAGCGCCATATTGGGATAGGGAGCCGACCAAGCTAGGCCTGGAGATCGCGGAGAGGGAGAGAAGGAAAGCCGAGCTGGTGGCCCGAGCCATTCGGGAGAAGGAAAATCTGCGGCAAGTGACCTTCCGTGTCCGGGGCCCGTTGTATGAAGGGCAGGTGAGGCGGTTTGATGTCCGCCGGGGCTACAGGTTTATATATGAGCCGGGCCTGGAGGCCGAAGTGTTTGTAGCCCGGCGGGATGTGAATGCCCACCTGCCCGAGGAGCATCCTGGCCGTAACCTCATTCCGGGAGACATGGTGCGGTATACCCGACACTGCGGAGAGAGGGGGTGGTTTGCCCTGGATGTGAAGCTCAGGGGCAGCAATGAGAGCAGGGTGAGCTCTGCACCCCCTCCCTCGGATGAAGCAGCAGAGGAACCGGAGTAGGGCAGCGGATGCCCGTTGCACCGTCCCCGTTGGGACCACCATTCTTTTGTTTGTTGAAAAGTTTTGAAAATGATAAGAAAAATGATAATTACCGAACAGTTACCTGATTTGCTTTTGTGATTGCAACCGGCTGGAGCCGGCACCGTTGTCCCCGTGGGGACTGTTTAAAGTTTATTGGCATGGGAACTATCCATGGACAAGCCCGTGAACTTGCAGGGCACCACAAACATTAAGTGGCTTGTAAATATGTTGTTTACCGTTACCGTTTTCCGCATGCCGCCTCCGGAGAGGCAGGTTGGAGGGAGGGCCCTGAGCAGAGCAGGCTGGGGCCCAGCCACCAAAGGAACCGGTGGCTACCCTCTGGAGGGAAGGACAGATCCCGCTCGGGTACCGTGTGCTGGACTGTGGGTCAAGGGGTGCTGCCTGGGTTTTAGGGGCAGCATCAGGGCCAGGTTGCTTGGGTGGGAGAGAGCGGAAACCGTAACCGTGAACCGTTTGTAACGTTAAAAGAAATGTGCCTCCCGTCTTGGGAAGAGTTTTGACTAAAAATGTAAATATGTTAATTTCAAATGTTATCTTCTTCAGAAAAATAAAACTGGTGTAGGACGGCAGCCCGCGGACGGTCTGCATTTTGCTAAGGGGGAATGTGTCGCCCTGGGCAAGCCAGGGGACACAGGTCACACACCCCCACACCCCACATCCCAGGTAGGAACACCACAGCTAACCAGAAATCCTTGTTGCCTTCCTCCAGAGGCTGATGATCCACACCAGGGGGTGGGCTAGGCGGTTGGCTCCGCCCACCAAGGAGGTCACAGCTCTGGAGGCGGGAGAAACCGGGCAGTCCAGTGAGGGACATGAAAGAGTGAAGAAGAGAGTCTAGTCAAGGAGGAGGAAGTGGAAGGAGTGGAGGAGTAGTCTAGACAGGGCAAAAGTCAACAGCAAAGTGAGAGTGAGAGTAGAAAAGTGGAAGAAGGAGGAAAGCAAGTGAAGCGACAGAAGAGAAAGAAAGCCTGAAGGGTCCAGCTTTGTGTAGGGCCAGATCAGCAAGGTCAGCGACGGCGGTGACTGTCTGGAGGGGGACCGTTTGGAAGTTCCTGGAAGGACCCCGTTGGCTGTGTGCCCGGTGGTCTGGAGCAGTGTTCCGAAGGACAGTCAGCACCAGGGCAGGGGCCTCTCGGACCCCGGCAAGGCTAGGAGTCGCCAAATTTGCCGAATCCGTCAGTGACGGGGACGCAGATCCCCCAACAACCAAGTCCCGATTGAAGGCAACAGCCCAACCTGAAGCAGAGAGACACCGCCACCGCCACGGCACCAGTTTCTCAGGGCCAGCGCCTGCGGGCAAAGTGTAGAGCTCCTCCGGCCCAGATTGTAGTCGGGGAGCGGGTAACCGGAGGGAATCCACCGCTACCACAAGTCAACCATAGGTGCAAGGAAGAGGGACATCACCGTCACCTACCGGGAGTGCAGGTGCAGCCGTCTGTGGGACCGTCCTACCAGCCGTTTGGTTTACCGTACAAACTGTGTCCACGTCTCAGGCTGAGTGAGTACCACAGTGCCGCAAGGCACAGCGCTGCCCCCGCGTCCCTGCGCCCACCAGGTCCCGCACCTCACAAACCTCCACCGGGCCCCGGGATCACCAACCCCTACCCACGGAGGGGCAACACAACACCTGGCTGCTCCGCATCACCATCCCCGGGAGCCCCATATAGAGCAGCGGTGGTGAAATCACCATAACCGTGGGTGGCATCACGGACAATAATCATCCCCACACCCAACAAACCCCTTTCACTCACGGGCGAGGAGTGCCGCTCGAGAAACCCCCGGCATCCGGCCTACGGCTCGGGCCACCACTGAGCAGCGGCCGCCGGACCCGAGCAGAAGGGGGTGAGCGCGGTGTGCTGACACCCTCCTCCCTGCCCGCGACAGTAACATTACTAAGATGGGGACAAGGATGGGCACATTACTAGGATGGGGACAATGCTGGGAACATTACTAGGATGGCAACAATGCTGGGCACATTACTAGGATGGGAACAAGGATGGGCACGTTACTAGGACGGGAACAATGCTGGGCACATTACTATGATGGGGACATAGCTGGATACATTGCTAGCATGGGACAACGCTGGGCACATTATTAGGATGGAGATAATGCTGAATACATTACTAGGATGGGACAATGCTGGGTACATTACTAGGATGGGGAAATTGCTGGGCACATTATCAGGAAGGGCCAATGCTTAACATATTACTAAAATGGGGACAAGGATGGGCACACTACTAGGATGGGAACAACGATGGGCATATTACTAGGATGGGGATAATGCTAGGTATATTACAAGGATGGGACAATGCTGGGCACTTTACTAGGATGGGGACAATGCTAGGTACATCACTAAGATGGCAACACTGCTGGGCACATTACTAGGATGGAAACAATGCTGGGCACATTAGTAGGATTGGGACAAGGATGGCACATTACCAGCATGGGAACAATGCTGGCCACATTACTATGATGCGGACAATGCTGGGTACATTACTAAGATGGAGACAATGCTGGATACATTACTAGGATGGAATTATGCTGTGTACATTCATAGGATGGGGATAATGTTGGGTACATTATTAGGATGGGACAATGCTGGGCACATTACTAGGATGGGAAAATGCTGGGCACATTACTAGAATGGGGACAAGGATGGACACAATACTAGAATGGGGACAAGGATGGGCACATTACTAGAATTGGGACAATACTGGGCACATTACTACAAAAAGGGGACAATGATGGGCACATTATGAGGATGGGGACAATTCTGGTTACATTACTAGGATGGGAACAATGCTGGGCACATTACTAGGATGGGGACAATGCTGGGCACATTACTAGGATGGGGATAATGCTGGGTACATTACTAGGATGGCAACAATGTTGGGTACATTACAAGGATGGAAACAAGGATGGGCACATTACTAGGATGGGAACAATGATCGGCACATTACTAGGATGGGGACAGTGCTGGATACATTGCTAGGATGGGACAACGCTGGGCACATTACTAGGATGGGGACAATGCTGGGCACATTACTAGGATGGGAACAATGCTGGGTACATTACTAAGATGGCAAGACTGCTGAGCACATTACTAGGATGGGAACAAGGATGGGCACATTACTAGGATGGGAACAATGCTGTGCACATTACTAGGATGGGGACAATGCTGGGCACATTACTAGGATGGGGACAAGGATGGGCACATTACTAGGATGGGGTCAATGCTGGACACATTATTAGGGTGGGACAATGCTGGGCGCTTTAATAGGATGGGGATAATGCTGGGCACATTACTAGGATGGGGACAATGCTGGGCACATTACTAGGATGGGACAATGATGGGCACATTACTAGGATGGTGATAATGCTGGATACATTATTAGGGTGGAACAATGCTGGGCACTTTACTAGGATGGGGATAATGCTGGGCACATGACTAGAATGGGGATAATGATGGCTACATTATTAAGATGGCAACAATGCTGGGCACATTACTAGGATGGGGACAATGCTGCGCACATTACTAGAAAGGGCCAATGCTGAGCACATTGCTAGAAAGAGGACAGTTCTGGGCATATTACTAGAATGGGGACAAGGATTAGCACATTACTAGGATGGGGACAAGGATGGGCATATTACTAGGATGGGCATAATGCTGGGTATATTACTAGGATGGGACAATGCTGGGCACATTACTAGGATGGTGACAACGCTGGGTACATTACTAGGATGGCAACACTGCTGGACACATTACTAGGCTGGGAACAAGGATGGGCACATTCTTAGGATGGGAACAATGCTGAGTACATTACTAGGATGGGGACAATGCTGGGCACATTACAAGGATGGGGACAAGGATGGGCACATTACTAGGATGGGGACAATGCTGGATACATTACTAGGATAGGACAATGCTGGGCACATTACTAGGATGGGGATAATGCTGGGTACATTACTAGGATGGCAACAATGCTGGGTACATTACTAGGATGGGACAACGCTGGGCACATTACTAGGATGAGGATAATGCTGGATACATTACTAGGATAGGAAAATGCTGGGCACATTACTAGGATGGGGACAATGCTGGGCACATTACTAGGAAGGGCCAATGCTGGGCACGCTACAAGAATGGGGACAAGGATGGGCACATTACTAGGACGGGGACAAGGATGGGCATAATACTAGGATGGGGACAATGCTGGGTATATTGCAAGGATGGCACAATGCTGGGCACATTAGTAGGACGGGGACAAAACTGGGCACAATACTAGGATGGGAATATGGATGGGCACATTACTAGGATGGGGACAATGCTGGATACATTACTAGAATGGGACAATACTGGGCACATTACTACGATGGGGATAATGCTGGATACATTATTAGGATGGGACAATGCTGGGCAAATTACTAGGATGCGGATAATGCTGTGTATGTTACTAGGATGGGATAATGCTGGGTATGTTACTAGGATGCGGAAAATGCAGGGCACTTTACTAGGATGGGGATAATGCTGGGTATATTACTAGGAAGGGCCAATGCTGGGCACATTACTAGAATAGGGACAATGCAGGGCATATTACTAGAATGGGGACAAGGGTGGGCACATTAATAGAATGGGGACAAGGATTGTCATATTACAAGGATGGGACAATGCTGGGCACATTACTAAGATGGGGACAATGCTGGGTACATTGCTTGGATGGCAACACTGCTGGGCAAATTACTAGGATGGGAACAAGGATGGGCACATAACTAGGATGGAAATAATGCTGGGCACATTACTAGGATGGGGACAAGGATGGGCACATTACCAGCATGGGAACAATGCTGGCCACATTACCAGGATGCGGACAATGCTGGGCACATTACTAGGATGCGGACAATGCTGGGTACATTTTTAGAATGGGGACAATGACGGACATATTACTAGAATGAGGACAAGGATGGACACAATACGAGGATGGGGACAAGGATGGGCACATTACTAGAATGGGGACAATACTGGGCACATTACTACAAAAAGGGGACAATTTTGGTTACATTACTAGGATGGGAACAATGCTGGGCACGTTACTAGGATAGGAACAAGAATGGGCACATTACTAGGATGGGGACAATGCTGGGCACATTACTAGGATGGGGATAATGCTGGATACATTACTAGGATGGGACAATGTGGGCAAATTACTAGGATGAAGACAATGCTGGGCACATTATAGGAAGGGACAATGCTGGGCACATTACTAGAAAGGGACAATGCTGGGCACATTACTAGAATGGAGCCAATGCTGGGCACATTACTTAAATGGGACAAGGATGGGCACATTACTAAAATGGGGACGATGCTGGGCACATTACTAGGAAGGGCCAATGCTGGGCACGTTACTAGAATGGGGACAAGGATGGGCACATTACTAGGACGGGGACAAGGATGGGCATAATACTAGGATGGGGACAATGATGGGTATATTGCAAGGATGGCACAATGCTGGGCACATTAGTAGGACGGGGACAATACTGGGCACAATACTAGGATGGGAACATGGATGGGTACATTACATGGATGGGGACAATGCTGGATACATTACTAGAATGGGACAATGCTGGGCACATTACTACGATGGGGATAATGCTGGATACATTATTAGGATGGGACAATGCTGGGCAAATTACTAGGATGCGGATAATGCTGGGTATGTTACTAGGATGGGATAATGCTGGGTATGTTACTAGGATGCGGATAATGCAGGGCACTTTACTAGGATGGGGATAATGCTGGGTATATTACTAGGAAGGGCCAATGCTGGGCACATTACTAGAATAGGGACCATGCAGGGCATATTACTAGAATGGGGACAAGGATTGTCATATTACTAGGATGGGGATAATGCTAGGTATATTACAAGGATGGGACAATGCTGGGCACATTACTAAGATGGGGACAATGCTGGGTACATTGCTTGGATGGCAACACTGCTGGGCAAATTACTAGGATGGGAACAAGGATGGGCACATAACTAGGATGGAAATAATGCTGGGCACATTACTAGGATGGGGACAAGGATGGGCACATTACCAGCATGGGAACAATGCTGGCCACATTACTAGGATGCGGACAATGCTGGGTACATTTTTAGAATGGGGACAATGACGGACATATTACTAGAATGAGGACAAGGATGGACACAATACGAGGATGGGGACAAGGTTGGGCACATTACTAGAATGGGGACAATACTGGGCACATTACTACAAAAAGGGGACAATTTTGGTTACATTACTAGGATGAAAACAATGCTGGGCACATTACTAGGATGGGAACAAGGATGGGCACATTCCTAGGATGGCAACAATGCTGGGCACGTTACTAGGATAGGAACAAGAATGGGCACATTACTAGGATGGGGACAATGCTGGGCATATTACTAGGATGGGGATAATGCTGGATACATTACTAGGATGGGACAAGGTTGGCAAATTACTAGGATGAAGACAATGCTGGGCACATTACTAAAATGGGGACGATGCTGGGCAAATTACTAGGAAGCTGACAATGCTAGGCAAATTAATACAAAAAGGGGACAATGCTGGGTACATTATTACAGAATGAGGTCAATGATTGTCACATTACTAGGATGCAGACAGGGACGGGCACATTACCAGAATGGGGAAAATGCTTGTTACATATCTAGAATGGGGACAAGGATGGGCACATTACTACAGATTGGGGACAAGTACAGGCATATTACTAGTATGGGGACAATGCTGGGCACATTATTAGGATGGCAACAATGCTATGCACATTTTTAGGATGGGGATAATGCTAGATACATTATTAGGATGGGACAATGCTGGGCACATTACTAGGATGGGGACAATGCTGGGCACATTACTAGGAAGGGCCAATGCTGGGCACGTTACTAGAATGGGGGCAAGGATGGGCATATTACTAGGACGGGGACAAGGATGGGCATAATAGTAGGATGGGGACAATGCTGGGTATATTGCAAGGATGGCACAATGCTGGGCACATTGATAGGACGGGGACAATACTGGGCACATTACTAAGATGGCAACACTGCTGGGCACATTACTAGGATTGGAATAAGGATGGACACATTACTAGGATGGGGACAAGGATGGGTACATTACTAGGATGGGGACAATGCTGGATACATTACTAGAATGGGACAATGCTGGGCACATTACTACGATGGGGATAATGCTGGATACATTATTAGGATGGGACAATGCTGGGCAAATTACTAGGATGCGGATAATGCTGGGTATGTTACTAGGATGGGATAATGCTGGGTATGTTACTAGGATGCGGAAAATGCAGGGCCCTTTACTAGGATGGGGATAATCATAGTATCATAGTATCATAGTATCATAGTTTTTAAGGTTGAAGGGAGACTCTAAGTCCATCTAGTTCAACCCGTAGCCTAACATGTTGATCCAGAGGAAGGCAAAAAACCCCAATGTGGCAAACAAGTTCCAATGGGGAAAAAATTTCCTTCCTGACTCCACATCCGGCAATCAGACTAGTTCCCTGGATCAATACCCTGTCATAAAATCTAATATACATAACTGGTTATATTAAATTTTTTTTTTTTTTTTTTTTTTTTTTTTTTTTTTTTTTGCTGGGTATATTACTGGGAAGGGCCAATGCTGGGCACATTACTAGAATAGGGACAATGCAGGGCATATTACTAGAATGGGGACAAGGATTGTCATATTACTAGGATGGGGATAATGCTAGGTATATTACTAAGATGGGGACAATGCTCGGTACATTGCTTGGATGGGGACAATGCTGGGTACATTGCTTGGATGGCAACACTGCTGGGCAAATTACTAGGATGGGAACAAGGATGGGCACATTACTAGGATGGGGACAAGGATGGGCACATTACCAGCATGAGAACAATGCTGGCCACATTACTAGGATGCGGACAATGCTGGGTACATTTTTAGAATGGGGACAATGACGGACATATTACTAGAATGAGGACAAGGATGGACACAATACGAGGATGGGGACAAGGATGGGCATATTACTAGAATGGGGACAATACTGGGCACATCACTACAAAAAGGGGACAATTTTGGTTACATTACTAGGATGGGGACAATGCTGGGCACATTACTAGGAAGGGCCAATGCTGGGCACGTTACTAGAATGGGGACAAGGATGGGCACATTACTAGGACGGGGACAAGGATGGGCATAATACTAGGATGGGGACAATGCTGGGTATATTGCAAGGATGGCACAATGCTGGGCACATTAGTAGGACGGGGACAATACTGGGCACAATACTAGGATGGGAACATGGATGGGTACATTACTAGGATGGGGACAATGCTGGATACATTACTAGAATGGGACAATGCTGGGCACATTACTAAGATGGGGATAATGCTGGGTATGTTACTAGGATGGGATAATGCTGGGTATGTTACTAGGATGGGATAATGCAGGGCACTTTACTAGGATGGGGACATTACTAGGATGGGGACAATGCTGGGTATATTACTAGGAAGGGCCAATTCTGGGCACATTACTAGAATAGGGACAATGCAGGGCATATTACTAGAATGGGGACAAGGGTGGGCACATTACTAGAATGGGGACAAGGATTGTCATATTACTAGGATGGGGATAATGCAAGGTATATTACAAGGATGGGACAATGCTGGGCACATTACTAAGATGGGGACAATGCTGGGTACATTGCTTGGATGGCAACACTGCTGGGCAAATTACTAGGATGGGAACAAGGATGGGCACATAACTAGGATGGAAATAATGCTGGGCACATTACTAGGATGGGGACAACGCTGGCCACATTACTAGGATGCGGACAATGCTGGGTACATTACTAGGATGGGACAATTCTGGGTACATTACTAGGATGGGACAATGCTGGCTACATTTTTAGAATGGGGACAATACCGGACATATTACTAGAATGAGGACAAGGATGGACACAATACGATGATGGGGACAAGGATGGGCACATTACTAGAATGGGGACAATACTGGGCACTTTACTACAAAAAGGGGACAATTTTGGTTACATTACTAGGATGGGAACAAGGATGGGCACATTCCTAGGATGGCAACAATGCTGGGCACGTTACTAGGATAGGAACAAGAATGGGCACATTACTAGGATGGGGACAATGCTGGGCACATTACTAGGATGGGGATAATGCTGGATACATTACTAGGATGGGACAATGTTGGCAAATTACTAGGATGAAGACAATGCTGGGCACATTACTAGGAAGGGACAATGCTGGGCACATTACTAGGAAGGGCCAATGCTGGGCACGTTACTAGAATGGGGGCAAGGATGGGCATATTACTAGGACGGGGACAAGGATGGGCATAATACTAGGATGGGGACAATGCTGGGTATATTGCAAGGATGGCAACACTGCTGGGCACATTACTAGGATTGGAATAAGGATGGACACATTACTAGGATGGGAACAATGCTGGGCACATTACTAGGATGGGAACAATGCTGGGCACATTACTAGGATGGGGACAGTGCTGGATACATTACTAGAATGGGCCAATGCTGGGCACATTACTACGATGGGGATAATGCTGGATACATTATTAGGATGGGACAATGCTGGGCAAATTACTAGGATGCGTATAATGCTGGGTATATTACTAGGATGGGATAATGCTGGGCACTTTACTAGGATGGGGATAATGCTGGGTATATTACTAGGATAGGACAATGCTGGGCACATTACTAGAATAAGGACAATGCTGGGCATATTACCAGAATGGGGACAAGGATGGGCAGATTACTAAGATGGGGACAAGGATGGGCACATTACTAGGATGGGGACAATGCTGGATACATTACTAGGATGGGACAATACTGGCCACATTACTAGGTTGGGGATAATACTGGATACATTACCAGGATGGGACAATGCTGGGCACATTACTAGGATGGGACAATACTGGGCACATTCCTAGGATGGGGATAATGCTGGGTATATTACTAGGATGGGACAATGCTGGCAACATTACTAGGATGGGGACAATGCTGGGTACATTACTAGGAATGCAACAATGCTGGTCACATTACTAGGATGGGAACAAGGATGGGCACATTACTAGGATGGGAACATTGCTGGATATGTGAAGCCCCACAGGTGTTGTATCGGTGCATACCTTCAGGGACTCCACGTAGCTGGTGCTGGTCACAGGTAGGGAATCTTCAGTTTTGATCGTGACGCCACTCTCAGTATTGCGGTCAGTGGGGACCGCCACTGCAGGTTAGGGGACGCCTGGGGCTGATGGTGGGTGCAGTCGGATATAGTAGCCTCCTGAGAGTGAGGCAAGCCCCAGGGCCCGGTGTGAGTTTGTAGTACCACAAGTCGCAGAATGACTCAAACACAGTCCAAGAAGTCTTTTAACGTGTTTACTCACTGTTTGGAGGTCACGGTGAGATGCCCGGGCGACACTGTGATAACCAGGTGGAACCAGGAATTCCAGGAGGCCGTTCTGAGGGTAGCTGTCCACTCGCCTTCCTTGCACTCTTTCTGTTTTAGGAGGATCCTTTGCTTGAAGCGTGGTAGGACCCCTCCAGGGAAGCTGTTACCACCCTGCTCCCCTCTCTCTGGCTCGTCTGCCGGCAGCGTGGCCTTGGTGGGATGGCTTCTGGCCCTGTCCCCTTATGGGCCTGGTGTGCTGCTTGGCTCAAGCTCTGTGTAGTCGTGGTGAGGGCATGAAGTACCCCCCCAACCTGTAGGTTAAGCAGCTCTGGATGATCTGCTGCCTGTACTGGGGACCTAGTTCCCCTTGTGTGCTCGGATACCGGGATCTCCGTACTCAGCCACCCCTCTTTCTCTGGATGCTCTTCAGGCCGACCCACAGTACTCCGTTCTCCTCCGCTTTCAGCTACAGCACTCCTCAGGACCTGTCTGCACGGGAGCTTCTCTGCTCCCCCTCCATACACTTCAACTTCTTCCTCTCGACTCCCTCACTTCCTCTCTCTCTCTCTGCCCTGCTTCCTAGCAACCAGCCCCTGAACACACCCCTAGCTGGGAATTGAAAGTTAACCCCTTCTGGCTACCCAAGGGTCCCCTCTGGTGATGTGGGAGGCCTGGTCACTATATGTTTGTGTGTGCACCTCATCCTGGCCTTTGGAGATTACCTGGAAGCATTGCTCCCGCATGGGTGCAATACTCTGTGGTGCCTGACCAGGTCAGGGGCGCCACATTCCCCCTTAGTTATCATCAGCACGTCCTCGGGCTGCAAAGACAAGAGAAAGAAAAAAGGTAATTACAAACTTTTCCCACACAGGGGCAATTATTTACATTTAAACATGCCAGGTACCATTCCACCACCAACCACCCACATGTCCGAACCCCACCCAAAAACCTCCAGGAGGTAGGTCACCGGTCCTTTTGGTAACCAGGTCTGGGCCATCACATTCCCCAGACCTTTCCTCCAATCTTCCTCTCCTGAGGGGAGTGGTGTAAGGTAGGCCCCATAAACAGGCGTACCCGCTTCCGAGTGTTGGAGGGCAGGCCCCATAAACAGGCGTGCCCCCTTATTGGTGCAGAGCCATGCCCCTCAACAGGCAGACCCTGTGGTTGGTACCAAGAAGGCAACTTTTTACAATGCAAAGTTTGTGGTTAAAGCCAGTTCATAACCAGTGGTCTAACATTTTAAGGAAGTCTCACAATAGTCCTTGTGGGCACATTTCGCTTAAACGTTGCTTAACTATAACAGGTTAAACATTACACTTCATACCGTCACTTTCAACTAAACTGTACTTTGTCTATAGCGTAATGGGAGCTGACCAAAGTTGCTGCGGGTTGATCTACGCAGTACTATACTGTCATCTGTCTGAGGTTGTGTCCTCCCACCCGATGTATGTGTCTCAATGTGAATTCTGGGTGTACTGGGTACTGATACCAATGCGTGGTTTTCTGCTTCAGCTACATTTGGCACTTCTAGGTTCTGAACAGGTGCTTCTAGGTCTCCTACTTCTCTAGATTGAGTGAATGTAATGACTGGAATAACAACTGCTCCATTGTATTGAGGCCAACTTGCTGGAAAATCTCCAAGCGCAGTATGGATCATCCTTTCTTTTGGTTCTTGAACTGGCAAAGGGTTGGGAATTTCTTCAGGGATTCTTAGTTGTTCAGGACATTTCTTTAGGCGATCTCTAGAAACGACAGCTGTTGTTTTTCCTCCATCTTTGCTGATAAGGCATGTCTTTTCATTGCTAAGCGTTGATGGTAACACAGTATAGGGTTCTTCTTCCCAGTGATTGTCAAGTTTATGACGCCTTCTCTTTCCCTTGAGAACTATATCTCCTGGCATCAAAGGAACAGCAGGTGCTTTTCGATTGTAGGCCTTTTCTTGTTTCTCACGCTGCTGAGTCAGGCTTCGCTCCACACACTCTTGTACTTTCTTGTATTGGGCTTGGCGGTTGGAATCCCAATCAGCACCTTGTTGATGGTCTTCAGGGGTCTCAACTCCCATTTCCAGATCTACTGGCAATCTCCCTGGTCTGGCCCTCATCAGGTATGCCGGTGTGCAGTTCGTGGAACTCACAGGGATGTTGTTATACATGTCCACTAGATCGGGTAGTTTTTCTGGCCACTGACTTCGTTCCTCCAATGGGAGCGTCTTCAGAAGATCGAGAATGATGTGGTTCATCTTCTCACACATGCCATTGGTCTGAGGATGGTAAGGCGTAGTACGGATCTTCTGGCAGCCGTATAGGTTACAAAACTCCTTAAACACTTCAGCTTCAAAGGCTGGTCCTTGGTCAGTGAGCACTTGATCTGGATAGCCATGTGGTCGACAGAAGTGTGTCTGGAAAGCTTTGGCTGCAGTTTGACCTGTCAAGTCCTTGACTGGTACTACCACCAGGAATCTGGAGTAGTGGTCAACCATAGTGAGAGCGTAGTTGTAGCCTTGTCTGCTGGGTGCCAACTTTACATGGTCCAGGGCCACGATCTCCAGGGGCCGTTTAGTTTGGATGGGCTGGAGTGGTGCTCTCTGGCGGTGCTGGTCTTTTCTTCTAAGATTGCAAGGCCCGCAGTTTCGACACCACTTCTCTAGGGCAGATCTCATGCCCACCCAGTAGAATCTTACTTTAAGTAGGGCCTCCAGTTTCTTCCAACCAAAGTGGCCTGCACCATTGTGATAGGCTTCTAGCACCATCCTCGTATCCTTCTGTGGTACAATCACTTGCCACACCTTCTCATGCGTCCTCGGGTCAATGATGCTCCTGTAAAGTTTGTCTTGATAGATGAATAATCGACCCCTCTCCTTCCATAGGTACTGTGCCTCAGGTGGGGCTCCTTTGTCAAGGCTGGCGCCCGGCTGGCTGATCAGTTTCTTGACCAAGCCTACCGCTGGATCATTTTCCTGGGTCTCCTTCCAGTTGTAGTGAGGTAGTGGGTTCAGGGTCACCTCTTGGCGGTTGGCACGCGACTGCCGAAACTGTTTTGCTCCATGGCCATGGAACGCTGGCAGCTCAATCTCTTCAAGATCATCTTCATCTTCACCCTCGTCTGCTAGGTGAGGCATCCTGGACAGAGCATCTGCGTTGCCGTTCTTGCGGCCAGCTCGATACTTGACAGTAAAGTCATAATTCGCCAGTCGGGCTACCCAACGCTGCTCCATGGCACCCAATTTAGCAGTATCCAAGTGGGTCAGGGGGTTGTTGTCCGTGAAGACGGTGAATTTGGTGGCTGCCAGGTAGTGCTTGAACCGCTCTGTGATAGCCCATACCATGGCCAGGAACTCTAGCTTGAATGAGCTATAATTCTCTGGGTTTCTTTCGGTAGGCCTGAGCTTCCTGCTGGCGTAAGCAATCACACGCTCTTTGCCTCCCTGCACCTGTGAAAGCACTGCTCCCAGTCCCACATTACTGGCATCTGTGTACAGTACAAATGGCAGACCGTAGTCAGGATAGGCTAGGATCTCTTCACCCGTCAAGGCCCCTTTCATTTGTCTGAAGGAGTGTTCTTCTGCTTCTCCCCAGTGAAATGGCGGGCCGGTGATCTTTCCTTTCTTCTTTGGGTGGCCTACCAGGAGCTCTTGCAAAGGCGCCGCCATTTTCGTGTAGCCCTTGATGAACCTTCTGTAGTAGCCTACCAAGCCAAGGAACTGACGTACCTCCCGGACGGTAGTAGGTGTGGGCCATTCCTGGATGACTGTGACCTTCTCTGGGTCCGGTGCTACTCCTTCTGCACTGACCACGTGACCTAGGTACTGGACCCTTGGCTTCAGTAGATGGCACTTGGATGGTTTCAGCTTCATTCCATATCGGGATAGTGCTTCAAAGACTTCAGCCAGGTGTTTCAGGTGGTCCTCATAGGTCTTGGAGTACACGATGACATCATCCAGGTAGAGCAGGACGGTTTCAAAGTTGAGGTGCCCTAGGCAGCATTCCATAAGCCTCTGGAAGGTCCCGGGGGCATTGCAGAGTCCAAATGGCATGCTGTTGAACTCACAGAGGCCCATTGGGGTGGTGAAGGCCGTCTTCTCCCGATCTTCTTCTGCTACAGATACTTGCCAGTAGCCACTAGTAAGATCTAGGGTAGAAAAGTAGTTAGAGGCTTTCAAGGCAGCGAGGGATTCCTCTATCCTTGGCAAAGGGTAGGCATCCTTGTGTGTTATCTGATTTATCCGTCTGTAATCCACACACATCCTCATCGTGCCATCCTTCTTTCTTACCAGGACCAGGGGAGCCGCCCAGGGGCTACAACTGTCCCTTATGACGCCTGCCTCCTTCATGTCCTTCAGCATGTCCTTTGTGCGCTGGTAATGGGCTGGTGGAATAGGCCTATGTCTTTCCTTAATGGGAGGATGACTGCCTGTGGGTATGTGATGTTGCACCCCTTTGATCCTACCAAAGTCTAGTGGGTTCTTACTAAAGACCTGCTCGTATTCCTGCACGACCCTGTAAACCCCATGTTTCTGGTAGTCGGGTGTAGAGTCAGTCCCCACGTGTAGTTTCTGGCACCAATCTTCTAACTGCTTTTGGGAGGTCTCGCCCTCTTTTGAGTCAGCTTGTGTCAGGGGACCTACAGGTGTTATGGCGTCATCTGAGCATGTAAACAGTTTGGCTATGGTAGCGTACCTTGGTAGTCTGGCTTCCTCCTCCCCACAGTTCAACACTCGTACAGGCACTCGTCCCTTGTGTACATCAACCACCCCCCTGGCTGTCAGAATCGTGGGCCAGTGGTCTGAATGAGTGGGCTCTAGTATAGCCTGGTAGTCTTGTCCTCTGAGACCTACCGCTGCTCTACACCACATCATCATTTCACTCCGTGGGGGTATCACAATGGGGTTAGCATCCATCACCCGTACACTACCAATCTCACCGCCAGCCTGTTTTACCTGTTGCTTCCTCAGAATGATTCGGATCTCCTTTTGCAAGGCTCTTTGCGACCTGCCCTCAGCACCTTCAACAATCTGGTGAAGCAACAACAACACTTCCCCTAGGCAATTTTCTATGACATTAGTGCCTAAAATCATTTGCGGGTTCCTTTCTCTAATATCAGTGTCCACAACAATCAGTCCTTGTCCCTTCATTTCCTGCCTTCCCACCTTTATGGT
The DNA here is from genome assembly GCF_048569485.1 of Anomaloglossus baeobatrachus. Lineage (NCBI taxonomy): Eukaryota > Metazoa > Chordata > Amphibia > Anura > Aromobatidae > Anomaloglossus > Anomaloglossus baeobatrachus. The sequence continues at coordinate 136,719,205 of NC_134358.1, forward strand.
TACCTCTTTGACCCCGATCTGGTCTATAGGTTGTCCGTTGGCAGCATAGATGGTGAGGGAGGGGTCCGGTGGTCGGAGATCGTCGTCCGACCAAAACCTACGATACAGGACATACGGGATCGTGGTTACCTGAGAGCCGGTGTCCAATAACGCCGGGGTAGGGATCCCGTCCAGGACGATGGACAGGACAGGACGTCCACCCACGTACTGATCACAGCAGCGACTTGGGCCTGATCTTCTTAATCCTGAGGACTGGCCCTCGGCCCCAGGTTTGACTCGTTTAAAGGACAGGCCCTTGCATAGTGACCTGCCTTCTGGCAACGACGACAGATGGGTTGTCCAGCTGAGTCATAGCGATCACTGCTCCTGCCTCGAGTTGGGGGACCCCTTCTCCTCCGCATCCAAGGGACGTCCTCTGGGTTGTCGGCTAGCAGGATCTGATGAGGGACTTTGGTCTCTGAGGGCAACTGCATTGCTTTCAGGATTTGTGCGACGTCCTTAGTGAGCTGCTGCACTTGGGAGGATAGCGTACTTATGGTCTCTGCTGGCGCGTTGAGTCCTTTTGCAGTCATCAGGGCCTGCGTGGAGGATTCCGCTCCTGCAGCCGTGGAACTGGCAGGGTCTGTGTCCACAGGGGGTTGGAGTGCTTTCACTGCCCGGTCTTTCAGAATGGCAAAGTCCACGTCGGGGTGTTCTAGGGACCACAGCTTCATCTGCTTCCCATCCTCAGGAGAGCGCAGGCCCCGCAGGAATTGTTCCTTCATCATCCGGTTTCCTTCCTGGTCACTGACAGGGTCCACCAGCTTGAGAGCCCGTAGTGCAGCCTGCAGCCTGAGGGCATAGTCTCTTATACTATCTTGGGGCTTCTGACGGCAGTGATAGAAGTCCGTTCTCAGCTCTCCCTCCGTGCGGTGTTCAAAAGCAGCTGCTAGTTTGGCAAAGATGGTCTCAACAGAGCTCCGGTCATCATTGGCCCAGGACTCAGCTTCCAATTCTGCTGCTCCAGTCAATTGTCCCAGCACCACAGCGGCCCTCTGTTTACCAGTCATCGCGTGCATGTCTAGCAGGGTGTTGATCTTTTTCTTAAACCCGGTCAGCGTGTCTATTTTACCGGCGTATTGAGGCAGCCATTGCGCCCCTGGGGCATACAACAAGGACACTGGCATTATGGGGGCGACCTCGGCCGGCGCAGCTGCGACCGCGGCACCGGCACCAGGCGCTGCGGCGTCCAGCGCGACAGGGGCTGGCATCGCTTGGGCTGCGTCGCCCTGACCAGGGGCATTACCTCCTGCAGCGTCCATTTTTCTTCAGAAATCCGCGCGCTCCCTTTCCACTTCCTGGGTCAGAACGCTCTCTGAATTGTGGGGATTCTGGGGCGGCCACACCTCTTCGTGGGCGGTGCTCTTCTCCCTCGCGCGGGCTGCAGCGCGCGCTTTTGAAGATGGCAATATGGCGGCGGTTCAATTTTTGCGGCCGGACCTCTGAGGCACACGGTCACCTGTCTGAACAGGTCTAGTCCTTATCCTGTTCGTGACGCCAGAAGATGTGAAGCCCCACAGGTGTTGTATCGGTGCATACCTTCAGGGACTCCACGTAGCTGGTGCTGGTCACAGGTAGGGAATCTTCAGTTTTGATCGTGACGCCACTCTCAGTATTGCGGTCAGTGGGGACCGCCACTGCAGGTTAGGGGACGCCTGGGGCTGATGGTGGGTGCAGTCGGATATAGTAGCCTCCTGAGAGTGAGGCAAGCCCCAGGGCCCGGTGTGAGTTTGTAGTACCACAAGTCGCAGAATGACTCAAACACAGTCCAAGAAGTCTTTTAACGTGTTTACTCACTGTTTGGAGGTCACGGTGAGATGCCCGGGCGACACTGTGATAACCAGGTGGAACCAGGAATTCCAGGAGGCCGTTCTGAGGGTAGCTGTCCACTCGCCTTCCTTGCACTCTTTCTGTTTTAGGAGGATCCTTTGCTTGAAGCGTGGTAGGACCCCTCCAGGGAAGCTGTTACCACCCTGCTCCCCTCTCTCTGGCTCGTCTGCCGGCAGCGTGGCCTTGGTGGGATGGCTTCTGGCCCTGTCCCCTTATGGGCCTGGTGTGCTGCTTGGCTCAAGCTCTGTGTAGTCGTGGTGAGGGCATGAAGTACCCCCCCAACCTGTAGGTTAAGCAGCTCTGGATGATCTGCTGCCTGTACTGGGGACCTAGTTCCCCTTGTGTGCTCGGATACCGGGATCTCCGTACTCAGCCACCCCTCTTTCTCTGGATGCTCTTCAGGCCGACCCACAGTACTCCGTTCTCCTCCGCTTTCAGCTACAGCACTCCTCAGGACCTGTCTGCACGGGAGCTTCTCTGCTCCCCCTCCATACACTTCAACTTCTTCCTCTCGACTCCCTCACTTCCTCTCTCTCTCTCTGCCCTGCTTCCTAGCAACCAGCCCCTGAACACACCCCTAGCTGGGAATTGAAAGTTAACCCCTTCTGGCTACCCAAGGGTCCCCTCTGGTGATGTGGGAGGCCTGGTCACTATATGTTTGTGTGTGCACCTCATCCTGGCCTTTGGAGATTACCTGGAAGCATTGCTCCCGCATGGGTGCAATACTCTGTGGTGCCTGACCAGGTCAGGGGCGCCACAGATACATTGCTAGGATGGGACAACGCTGGGCACATTACTAGGATGGGGATAGTGCTGGATACATTACTAGGAAGGGCCAATGATGGGCACATTACTAGGATAAGACAATGCTGGGCACATTATTAGGATGGGGACAATTCTGGGCACATTACTAGGAAGGGACAAATCTGGGCACATTATTAGAATGGGGACAATGCTGGGCATATTACTAGAATGGGGACAAGGATGGGCACATTACTAGGATGGGGACAAGGATGGGTATGTGGCGCCCCTGAGGCTTCCGTCGCCACAGGTCATTGCACCCCATCAGCGGTGTGATGCCCCATTCTGGGAGAGGAAGAGAGTGAACTCCGGTCCCCTGGTAAATCCACACTACACCCATTGCTGGGGACACACAGGACCAGGGAAAGTGGCAGGCAACCCTCCCATGCTGCATGCTGAGAGGGGCTGTAAGACCCATCCCTGCTCCCATAGGGTGGTAGCTTAGCAACTGGGGAGGTGGGAGGAGCCACCAGAGAGCAGATAGAGAAAGGAAGGTCAAGTTAGTTTCAGTTTACCTCAGGGAGTGAGAGAAGCAGCATGTAGTTGGAGGAGAAGAACGGGAGAAAGGAGGGAGGAGGAGGCCTGCTGAGGCAGGCAAGGAGGAGAAAGGAAAGAAAGAAAGAAAGGGTCGCAGGGCCGCGGGTAGTCCTGTAGGTACCACGAGCTGTCCTTGTTGGGTACCGAAGCCGAGGGCCCAGAGGCGCTACGAGTAGCTGCAGGCTGCGGTGGCCTGGTCCACAGTGACATCGGTGGAGTGATTAGCTGCGACAGGGGACGGTCCCTAGAGACTGGAGGAGTGAAAAGACAATCTCCAGACAGTAAAAACCGAGGCCCAGGGAATTGCAAGCTCCCAGGGCCAGAACCCAGAGCAGACCTTCAGAAAAGGGGTAATCAGCCGACAGGTGACCCCCCAGCCTGGAGGCTGTAATGGAGGCCAAGCCAAGTCCATCTAACTAAGGCAAGGCTAGTGAAGACAGCAGAGAAAGAGACACTAAGAGAGAGGGTACCGGATTTCACACTCTGAATCACCCAGAAGACGGAGGTCCCTGACAGCGGTCCCAGCAGTCCAAGGGTTCTGCCTGCCCTGACAAGAACTGTGAGTAAAAGAACTTGAACTGCACCTCTGAAGTTGCCTCAGTTATTTCATCTGCATAGACATTTACAAGCACCAACTGTGCCCCGGGCATTGCTCCACCTGTGGGGAGCAGTACTACCATTGCTGCCATAATATCATCCCGGAGGCCTCACACAGCAGCGGCGGCTTATTAGCCGCATACCACAGGTGGCGTCACGAACACAAACTTTAACTTAAGCCACTTATTCTACTGACACCCACCAGGGCCACGGAGCCGGGCCCAGCCACCACTGACTACCACCGGACTAGTCCGGCCCGGCACCGAGTGTCCCATAGCCCTGGGGTGGGCGAGTCAACTTTTGGCGTCACGAACAGGATTTCGTGCCCGGTCTAACCGGGTACTGTGCGCCTGAAGAACCGTGTGACAGACTGTGTACTTTACTGAGAAACCACCGCCATTAGCGCTGCTGAGAGCGGGAAGAAGGGGGGCGTGCAAGAAGAAAGGGCGCGAAGAGAAGCCCCGCCCCCTTGTCCAAGAAAAGCGCGCGAAGTGGTGCCCGCCATAGAAGGCGGAGGAAGAAAAGATGGCGCGTGAAGAAGCTAAAAGGATGGACGCCGAGCAACGAGCGGCCAGAGGAGGAGTGGCCGAGCCGGGACACGCACCTCAGAACCGGGTTGTGTCCTGCGTCCTGGAGAGCGGAGAAGATCTGGCCGCCGCTGCAGAGCCGGGTAAAGAGAGTGACACCCCCAGCCGGCGGAGCCCGGATTGCCCGGTGGGGTTCCTGCCCGGTCCTCCTGCAGGCGCGCGTGCCACGACCGCAGCTCCGATACCAGCACCCTGCAGCAAGACAGCGACCACCAGAACACCGGAGATGCAACTGAGGGGTGAGTCATTTAATGCCCCTGCTGGCGCGAGAGCCCCAACCCCCGCTGCCATGCCCGCGGTCCCTGGAGAGACGCCCGACACGGCGACGCCGATCCGGGCCGCAGCTACGCCAGGTGCGGCCCGCCAAGATCTCACCGCAGCAGCGACTCCAACCCAGGCCGCCGCCATGCCAGGCGCGGCCCGCCAAGACAAGGGGGCAGCCCCAGAAGAGCCAGAGTGGCACCGTATGGCTGGTAACCCCCTGCAAGCCAGCAGCCTCGCGCCAGCCAGTAACCCTATGCAAGCCAGCAGCACTACCTCAGAGCAGGCCCAGGCCGCAGCATCTTGCAGCAGGCCTGCTACAGCCACGCAGGAGACGCAGACTGTGCTGACCGCTGTCTACCTGCTGCCAGGTGGGGAGCTGGAGAAGAATCCCTACATGTAAAGAAGTAAGAAGCAGCTGAACTGTACATAGCCCCTCATTCTTTTCGAAGATGACACCCTTTCCTACTGTACTGCCCCTGATGCTTTTTGAAGACGTCACCCCCCATGTTATGTGCTACCGGGCCACTGAACTGGAATGTGGGCCCCGGTGAAAGTGTATGTGTTATGTCCTACCAGGCCACTGGACTTAGTGGCTGGTATGTTGTTTATGTGTCCTATGTAACCAGGCCATTGGACTTAATGGCTGGTTGATTGTCCCATTATTGTCTGATGGAAAGAAACGAACTGCCGGGCTACTGGACTTGTAGTAGCCAAAAATGTAATTAGTTGCACCCGTTGTGCCCCCTACCAGAATTATGGGGGATTTGCCTGAACCGTGCAATGGACTGGAAGTGCACACTTAGAGTTTTCTTTATAAGAAGTTCGCAACGTTCACTGATATGTGCCTCCCATAAAGGGAAGAAATGTTTTATTGTTTTATGTTTTGCATAACAAAAATTTTGCAGTTTCTCCACATGTTTTTGTTGTTTTTCAGCCCGAGGACGTGCTGGGATTTGCTGTGGGGGAGTGTGGCGCCCCTGAGGCTTCCGTCGCCACAGGTCATTGCACCCCATCAGCGGTGTGATGCCCCATTCTGGGAGAGGAAGAGAGTGAACTCCGGTCCCCTGGTAAATCCACACTACACCCATTGCTGGGGACACACAGGACCAGGGAAAGTGGCAGGCAACCCTCCCATGCTGCATGCTGAGAGGGGCTGTAAGACCCATCCCTGCTCCCATAGGGTGGTAGCTTAGCAACTGGGGAGGTGGGAGGAGCCACCAGAGAGCAGATAGAGAAAGGAAGGTCAAGTTAGTTTCAGTTTACCTCAGGGAGTGAGAGAAGCAGCATGTAGTTGGAGGAGAAGAACGGGAGAAAGGAGGGAGGAGGAGGCCTGCTGAGGCAGGCAAGGAGGAGAAAGGAAAGAAAGAAAGAAAGGGTCGCAGGGCCGCGGGTAGTCCTGTAGGTACCACGAGCTGTCCTTGTTGGGTACCGAAGCCGAGGGCCCAGAGGCGCTACGAGTAGCTGCAGGCTGCGGTGGCCTGGTCCACAGTGACATCGGTGGAGTGATTAGCTGCGACAGGGGACGGTCCCTAGAGACTGGAGGAGTGAAAAGACAATCTCCAGACAGTAAAAACCGAGGCCCAGGGAATTGCAAGCTCCCAGGGCCAGAACCCAGAGCAGACCTTCAGAAAAGGGGTAATCAGCCGACAGGTGACCCCCCAGCCTGGAGGCTGTAATGGAGGCCAAGCCAAGTCCATCTAACTAAGGCAAGGCTAGTGAAGACAGCAGAGAAAGAGACACTAAGAGAGAGGGTACCGGATTTCACACTCTGAATCACCCAGAAGACGGAGGTCCCTGACAGCGGTCCCAGCAGTCCAAGGGTTCTGCCTGCCCTGACAAGAACTGTGAGTAAAAGAACTTGAACTGCACCTCTGAAGTTGCCTCAGTTATTTCATCTGCATAGACATTTACAAGCACCAACTGTGCCCCGGGCATTGCTCCACCTGTGGGGAGCAGTACTACCATTGCTGCCATAATATCATCCCGGAGGCCTCACACAGCAGCGGCGGCTTATTAGCCGCATACCACAGGTGGCGTCACGAACACAAACTTTAACTTAAGCCACTTATTCTACTGACACCCACCAGGGCCACGGAGCCGGGCCCAGCCACCACTGACTACCACCGGACTAGTCCGGCCCGGCACCGAGTGTCCCATAGCCCTGGGGTGGGCGAGTCAGGTATATTACTAGGATGAGGATAATGCTGGATATATTGCTATGATGGGACAATGCTGGGCACACTACTAGGATGGGAACAATGCTGGGAACATTACTAGGATGGGGACATTGATAGATACAATGCTAGGACGGGACAGCGATGGGCACATTACTAGGATGGGGATAATGCTGGATACATTACTAGGAAGGGCCAATGATGGGCACATTACTAGAATGGGGATAATGCTGGGTATATAACTAGAATGGCGACAAGGATAGGCACATTACTAGGATGGGGACAAAGATGGGCATATTACTAGGAAGGGGCTAATGCTGGGTATATTACTAGGATGGGACAATGCTGGGCACATTACTAGGATGGGGACAATGCTGGGTACATTACTAGGATGGCAACACTGCTGGGCACATTACTAGGATGGGAACAAGGATGGGCACATTACTAGAATGGGAACAATGCTAGGTAAATTACTAGGATGGGGACAATGCTGGGCACATTAATAGAATGGGGACAAGGATGGGCACATTACTAGGATCGGGACAATGCTGGATACATTATTAGGATGGGACAATGCTGGATACATTACTAGGATGGGGATAATGCTGGATACATTACTAGGATGGGGATAATGCTGGATACATTACTAGGATCGGGACAATGCTGGATACATTATTAGGATGGGACAATGCTGGATACATTACTAGGATGGGGATAATGCTGGGCACATTACTAGGATGGGGATAATGCTGGGTATATTACTAGGATGGGACAATGCTGGGCACATTACTATGATGGGGACAATGCTGGGTACATTACTAGGATGGCAACAATGCTGGGCACATTACTAGGATGGGAGCAAGAATGGGCACATTACTAGGATGGGAACAATGCTGGGCACATTACTAGGATGGGGATAGTGCTGGGCACATTACTAGGATGCGGACAATGCTGGGTACATTACTAGGATGCGTACAATGCTGGGTACATTACTAGGATAAGACAATGCTGGGCACATTACTAGAATGGGGACAATGCTGGGCACATTACTAGGATGGGGATATTGCTGAATACATTACTAGGATAGGACAATACTGGGCAGATTACTAGGATGCGGACATTGATAGATTCATTGAGAGTTGCGAGGATGGGACAACGCTGGGCACATTATTAGGATGGGGATAATGATGGATACATTACTAGGATAGGACAATGCTGGGCCCATTACTAGAATGGGGACAATGCTGGGCATATAACTAGAATGGCGACAAGGATAGGCACATTACTAGGATGGGGACAAGGATGGGTATATTATTAGGATGGGAAAATGCTGGGCACATTACTAGGATGGGGACAATGCTGGGTACATTACTAGGATGGCAACACTGCTGGGCACATTACTAGGATGGGAACAAGGATGGGCACATTACTACAATGGGAACAATGCTAGGCACATTACTAGGATGGGGACAATGCTGGGCACATTACTAGAATGGGAACAAGGATGGGCACATTACTAGGATGGGGACAATGCTGAATTCATTACTAGGATAGGACAATGCTGACCACATTACTAGGATGGGGATAATGCTGGATACATTACTAGGATGGGACAATGCTGGGCACACTACTAGGATAGGGATAATGCTGGGTATATTACTAGGGTGGGACAATGCTGGGCACATTAGTAGGATGGGGACAACGCTGGGTACATTACTAGGATGGCTACAATGCTGGGCACATTACTAGGATGGGAACAAGGATGGGCACATTACTAGGATGGGAACAATGCTGGGCACATTACTAGGATGGCGACAATGCTGGATACATTGCTGGAATGACACAACGCTGGGCACATTACTAGGATGGGGATAATGCTGGATACATTACTAGGATGGGACAATGCTGGGCACATTACTAGGATGGGGACAATGCTGGGCACATTACTAGGAAAGGACAATGCTGGGCACATTACTAGGATGGCAACAATGCTGGGCACGTTACTTGGATGGAAATAAGGATGGGCACATTACTAGGATGGGGACAATGCTGGGCACATTACTAGGAAAGGACAATGCTGGGCACATTACTAGGATGGCAACAATGCTGGGCACATTACTTGGATGGAAATAAGGATGGGCACATTACTAGGATGGGAAAAATGCTGGGCACATTACGAGGATGGGGACATAGCTGGGAATTAGTGATGAGCGAGTACCAAAAAGCTCGGGTGCTCGAGGCTCGGGTTGAGCATCCCAAGATACTCGTGTACTCGGCCCAAGCACCGCGCCCAATGTTATCCTATGGGAGACCCGAGTATTTTTCTGAAATGACCCCCGGCAGCATGTAGAAACCCTAAAAATGTCACAAAAGTCTCAGAAGAGTGCTCAAATGACATGGCAACAGCATGGGGAAGACCCCTTGAAGCATTTATCACTCAAAAGTCACAGCTGTGAACAATTTTGTCCGAGTTTTACGCCATTTTTACGGACTCACCAGAAAACCTTCCAAAATGACACCAAAATGAATTTTCATGGCGGAAATGTTAAGGGCACATACCCAATAGTGAGATAGAGCGTATGGTAAATGTTACTTTTTGAGATTAATACATGAAAGATTTTACGTAAAACATTGTGTGGCACTCCGATGTCCAAAACGCACGTTTTGTGCTTTTTACTAGCGATGTCGGTCATTTTTTTTTTCATTCTATCTCCCGTCGGTCGGTCTCGCTCTGTCTTGTCTGTCCCCCACTCACAGTCTGTCGGTCAGTCTCCCCCCTCTCTCTTACTTACCGTTCCCCGATCACTGCCACGGCGCTGCACAGCTGTTCACTAAACTCCGGCGGCTTTTCCTCTTTTGAAAAAGCCGGCCGCTCATTAAACAATCTCGTATTCCCTGCTTTCCTGCTTTTCAGCGCCTATGATTGGTTGCAGTGAGACACGCCCCCACGCTGAGTGACAGGTGTCACACTGCACCCAATCACAGCAGCCGGTGGGTGTGTCTATACTGTGCAGTGAAATCAATAATTAAATAATTAAAAAAAACGGCGTGCGGCCCCCCCAATTTTAATACCAGCAAGATAAAGCCAGACGGCTGAAGGCTGGTATTCTCAGGATGGGGAGCTCCACGTTATGGGGAGCCCCCCAGCCTAACAATATCAGTCAGCAGCCGCCCAGAATTGCCGCATACATTATATGCGACAGTTCTGGGACTGTACCCGGCTCTTCCCGATTTACCCTGGTGCGTTGGCAAATCGGGGTAATAAGGAGTTAATGGCAGCCCATAGCTGCCACTAAATCCTAGATGAATCATGTCAGGCGTCTCCCCAAGATTCCTTCCATGATTAGAAATAAAAAACACTAACAAAGTCCCTCATCACCAATTTATTAACCCCGACAAACCCTCCATGTCCGGCGTCCTCCACAGTCCTCCAGAGTCGCATCCAGCTGTGCTGCATGAAGGTGACAGGAGCTGCAGAATACACTGCCGCTCCTGTCAGCTTCACACAGCAACTGAAGACAGCCGCGCGATCAGCTGAGCTGTCACTGAGGTTACCTGGGTCCAGCGGTGGATGCAGCGGTGGCCGCGGGTAACCTCAGTGACAGCTCAGCTGATCGCGCTACTCACCACCGCTCCTGTGAGCTCCACGCAGCAACTGAGGTGAGTATAGCGATCAGCTGAGCTGTCACTGAGGTTAATCGTGGCCACCGCTGGATCCAGCGGTGACCGTGAGTTACCTGACTGACAGCAGCTGATCGCGCTACTCACCTCAGTTGCTGTGTGAAGCTGACTGGAGCGGCGGTGTATTCTGCAGCTCCTATAGACAAAAAAGACTGACTGCACTCCTCGACCTGACGTGTGAACAGGTGCATAACTGAACATGACATAAAATACAAAAAAAACAGTTTGCACTCTGATAATGCTAAAGTATGGAAACCATGAATATGTGAACATGGATCTGCATTACTGCTAAGGAAAATGTGAGAAAAATATGAGATATTTAGCATATATAAATGGCCATTTGTATATCTGCCCAGTTGCCCCTTCACGGCATATCTCGTAACTGGGTCCCTGACGCTATGCTGAAGCCTCTCTCTAGGTTAAAAACCTCCTGTGTATGGGCAAGTAGGAACCTGCTATATAGGATAAGATTACCTGTGGCAACTGGGGGAAGGGTGCACGGTCAGAAGGTATGACCCTCTTCATATAGACAAAAAAGACTGACTGCACTCCTCGACCTGACGTGTGAACAGGTGCATAACTGAACATGACATAAAATACAAAAAAAACAGTTTGCACTCTGATAATGCTAAAGTATGGAAACCATGAATATGTGAACATGGATCTGCATTACTGCTAAGGAAAATGTGAGAAAAATATGAGATATTTAGCATATATAAATGGCCATTTGTATATCTGCCCAGTTGCCCCTTCACGGCATATCTCGTAACTGGGTCCCTGACGCTATGCTGAAGCCTCTCTCTAGGTTAAAAACCTCCTGTGTATGGGCAAGTAGGAACCTGCTATATAGGATAAGATTACCTGTGGCAACTGGGGGAAGGGTGCACGGTCAGAAGGTATGACCCTCTTCATATAGACAAAAAAGACTGACTGCACTCCTCGACCTGACGTGTGAACAGGTGCATAACTGAACATGACATAAAATACAAAAAAAACAGTTTGCACTCTGATAATGCTAAAGTATGGAAACCATGAATATGTGAACATGGATCTGCATTACTGCTAAGGAAAATCTGAGAAAAATATGAGATATTTAGCATATATAAATGGCCATTTGTATATCTGCCCAGTTGCCCCTTCACGGCATATCTCGTAACTGGGTCCCTGACGCTATGCTGAAGCCTCTCTCTAGGTTAAAAACCTCCTGTGTATGGGCAAGTAGGAACCTGCTATATAGGATAAGATTACCTGTGGCAACTGGGGGAAGGGTGCACGGTCAGAAGGTATGACCCTCTTCATATAGACAAAAAAGACTGACTGCACTCCTCGACCTGACGTGTGAACAGGTGCATAACTGAACATGACATAAAATACAAAAAAAACAGTTTGCACTCTGATAATGCTAAAGTATGGAAACCATGAATATGTGAACATGGATCTGCATTACTGCTAAGGAAAATCTGAGAAAAATATGAGATATTTAGCATATATAAATGGCCATTTGTATATCTGCCCAGTTGCCCCTTCACGGCATATCTCGTAACTGGGTCCCTGACGCTATGCTGAAGCCTCTCTCTAGGTTAAAAACCTCCTGTGTATGGGCAAGTAGGAACCTGCTATATAGGATAAGATTACCCGTGGCAACTGGGGGAAGGGTGCACGGTCAGAAGGTATGACCCTCTTCATATAGACAAAAAAGACTGACTGCACTCCTCGACCTGACGTGTGAACAGGTGCATAACTGAACATGACATAAAATACAAAAAAAACAGTTTGCACTCTGATAATGCTAAAGTATGGAAACCATGAATATGTGAACATGGATCTGCATTACTGCTAAGGAAAATCTGAGAAAAATATGAGATATTTAGCATATATAAATGGCCATTTGTATATCTGCCCAGTTGCCCCTTCACGGCATATCTCGTAACTGGGTCCCTGACGCTATGCTGAAGCCTCTCTCTAGGTTAAAAACCTCCTGTGTATGGGCAAGTAGGAACCTGCTATATAGGATAAGATTACCTGTGGCAACTGGGGGAAGGGTGCACGGTCAGAAGGTATGACCCTCTTCATATAGACAAAAAAGACTGACTGCACTCCTCGACCTGACGTGTGAACAGGTGCATAACTGAACATGACATAAAATACAAAAAAAACAGTTTGCACTCTGATAATGCTAAAGTATGGAAACCATGAATATGTGAACATGGATCTGCATTACTGCTAAGGAAAATCTGAGAAAAATATGAGATATTTAGCATATATAAATGGCCATTTGTATATCTGCCCAGTTGCCCCTTCACGGCATATCTCGTAACTGGGTCCCTGACGCTATGCTGAAGCCTCTCTCTAGGTTAAAAACCTCCTGTGTATGGGCAAGTAGGAACCTGCTATATAGGATAAGATTACCTGTGGCAACTGGGGGAAGGGTGCACGGTCAGAAGGTATGACCCTCTTCATATAGACAAAAAAGACTGACTGCACTCCTCGACCTGACGTGTGAACAGGTGCATAACTGAACATGACATAAAATACAAAAAAAACAGTTTGCACTCTGATAATGCTAAAGTATGGAAACCATGAATATGTGAACATGGATCTGCATTACTGCTAAGGAAAATCTGAGAAAAATATGAGATATTTAGCATATATAAATGGCCATTTGTATATCTGCCCAGTTGCCCCTTCACGGCATATCTCGTAACTGGGTCCCTGACGCTATGCTGAAGCCTCTCTCTAGGTTAAAAACCTCCTGCGTATGGGCAAGTAGGAACCTGCTATATAGGATAAGATTACCCGTGGCAACTGGGGGAAGGGTGCACGGTCAGAAGGTATGACCCTCTTCATATAGACAAAAAAGACTGACTGCACTCCTCGACCTGACGTGTGAACAGGTGCATAACTGAACATGACATAAAATACAAAAAAAACAGTTTGCACTCTGATAATGCTAAAGTATGGAAACCATGAATATGTGAACATGGATCTGCATTACTGCTAAGGAAAATCTGAGAAAAATATGAGATATTTAGCATATATAAATGGCCATTTGTATATCTGCCCAGTTGCCCCTTCACGGCATATCTCGTAACTGGGTCCCTGACGCTATGCTGAAGCCTCTCTCTAGGTTAAAAACCTCCTGTGTATGGGCAAGTAGGAACCTGCTATATAGGATAAGATTACCTGTGGCAACTGGGGGAAGGGTGCACGGTCAGAAGGTATGACCCTCTTCATATAGACAAAAAAGACTGACTGCACTCCTCGACCTGACGTGTGAACAGGTGCATAACTGAACATGACATAAAATACAAAAAAAACAGTTTGCACTCTGATAATGCTAAAGTATGGAAACCATGAATATGTGAACATGGATCTGCATTACTGCTAAGGAAAATCTGAGAAAAATATGAGATATTTAGCATATATAAATGGCCATTTGTATATCTGCCCAGTTGCCCCTTCACGGCATATCTCGTAACTGGGTCCCTGACGCTATGCTGAAGCCTCTCTCTAGGTTAAAAACCTCCTGTGTATGGGCAAGTAGGAACCTGCTATATAGGATAAGATTACCTGTGGCAACTGGGGGAAGGGTGCACGGTCAGAAGGTATGACCCTCTTCATATAGACAAAAAAGACTGACTGCACTCCTCGACCTGACGTGTGAACAGGTGCATAACTGAACATGACATAAAATACAAAAAAAACAGTTTGCACTCTGATAATGCTAAAGTATGGAAACCATGAATATGTGAACATGGATCTGCATTACTGCTAAGGAAAATCTGAGAAAAATATGAGATATTTAGCATATATAAATGGCCATTTGTATATCTGCCCAGTTGCCCCTTCACGGCATATCTCGTAACTGGGTCCCTGACGCTATGCTGAAGCCTCTCTCTAGGTTAAAAACCTCCTGTGTATGGGCAAGTAGGAACCTGCTATATAGGATAAGATTACCCGTGGCAACTGGGGGAAGGGTGCACGGTCAGAAGGTATGACCCTCTTCATATAGACAAAAAAGACTGACTGCACTCCTCGACCTGACGTGTGAACAGGTGCATAACTGAACATGACATAAAATACAAAAAAAACAGTTTGCACTCTGATAATGCTAAAGTATGGAAACCATGAATATGTGAACATGGATCTGCATTACTGCTAAGGAAAATGTGAGAAAAATATGAGATATTTAGCATATATAAATGGCCATTTGTATATCTGCCCAGTTGCCCCTTCACGGCATATCTCGTAACTGGGTCCCTGACGCTATGCTGAAGCCTCTCTCTAGGTTAAAAACCTCCTGTGTATGGGCAAGTAGGAACCTGCTATATAGGATAAGATTACCTGTGGCAACTGGGGGAAGGGTGCACGGTCAGAAGGTATGACCCTCTTCATATAGACAAAAAAGACTGACTGCACTCCTCGACCTGACGTGTGAACAGGTGCATAACTGAACATGACATAAAATACAAAAAAAACAGTTTGCACTCTGATAATGCTAAAGTATGGAAACCATGAATATGTGAACATGGATCTGCATTACTGCTAAGGAAAATCTGAGAAAAATATGAGATATTTAGCATATATAAATGGCCATTTGTATATCTGCCCAGTTGCCCCTTCACGGCATATCTCGTAACTGGGTCCCTGACGCTATGCTGAAGCCTCTCTCTAGGTTAAAAACCTCCTGTGTATGGGCAAGTAGGAACCTGCTATATAGGATAAGATTACCCGTGGCAACTGGGGGAAGGGTGCACGGTCAGAAGGTATGACCCTCTTCATATAGACAAAAAAGACTGACTGCACTCCTCGACCTGACGTGTGAACAGGTGCATAACTGAACATGACATAAAATACAAAAAAAACAGTTTGCACTCTGATAATGCTAAAGTATGGAAACCATGAATATGTGAACATGGATCTGCATTACTGCTAAGGAAAATCTGAGAAAAATATGAGATATTTAGCATATATAAATGGCCATTTGTATATCTGCCCAGTTGCCCCTTCACGGCATATCTCGTAACTGGGTCCCTGACGCTATGCTGAAGCCTCTCTCTAGGTTAAAAACCTCCTGTGTATGGGCAAGTAGGAACCTGCTATATAGGATAAGATTACCTGTGGCAACTGGGGGAAGGGTGCACGGTCAGAAGGTATGACCCTCTTCATATAGACAAAAAAGACTGACTGCACTCCTCGACCTGACGTGTGAACAGGTGCATAACTGAACATGACATAAAATACAAAAAAAACAGTTTGCACTCTGATAATGCTAAAGTATGGAAACCATGAATATGTGAACATGGATCTGCATTACTGCTAAGGAAAATCTGAGAAAAATATGAGATATTTAGCATATATAAATGGCCATTTGTATATCTGCCCAGTTGCCCCTTCACGGCATATCTCGTAACTGGGTCCCTGACGCTATGCTGAAGCCTCTCTCTAGGTTAAAAACCTCCTGTGTATGGGCAAGTAGGAACCTGCTATATAGGATAAGATTACCCGTGGCAACTGGGGGAAGGGTGCACGGTCAGAAGGTATGACCCTCTTCATATAGACAAAAAAGACTGACTGCACTCCTCGACCTGACGTGTGAACAGGTGCATAACTGAACATGACATAAAATACAAAAAAAACAGTTTGCACTCTGATAATGCTAAAGTATGGAAACCATGAATATGTGAACATGGATCTGCATTACTGCTAAGGAAAATCTGAGAAAAATATGAGATATTTAGCATATATAAATGGCCATTTGTATATCTGCCCAGTTGCCCCTTCACGGCATATCTCGTAACTGGGTCCCTGACGCTATGCTGAAGCCTCTCTCTAGGTTAAAAACCTCCTGTGTATGGGCAAGTAGGAACCTGCTATATAGGATAAGATTACCTGTGGCAACTGGGGGAAGGGTGCACGGTCAGAAGGTATGACCCTCTTCATATAGACAAAAAAGACTGACTGCACTCCTCGACCTGACGTGTGAACAGGTGCATAACTGAACATGACATAAAATACAAAAAAAACAGTTTGCACTCTGATAATGCTAAAGTATGGAAACCATGAATATGTGAACATGGATCTGCATTACTGCTAAGGAAAATCTGAGAAAAATATGAGATATTTAGCATATATAAATGGCCATTTGTATATCTGCCCAGTTGCCCCTTCACGGCATATCTCGTAACTGGGTCCCTGACGCTATGCTGAAGCCTCTCTCTAGGTTAAAAACCTCCTGTGTATGGGCAAGTAGGAACCTGCTATATAGGATAAGATTACCTGTGGCAACTGGGGGAAGGGTGCACGGTCAGAAGGTATGACCCTCTTCATATAGACAAAAAAGACTGACTGCACTCCTCGACCTGACGTGTGAACAGGTGCATAACTGAACATGACATAAAATACAAAAAAAACAGTTTGCACTCTGATAATGCTAAAGTATGGAAACCATGAATATGTGAACATGGATCTGCATTACTGCTAAGGAAAATCTGAGAAAAATATGAGATATTTAGCATATATAAATGGCCATTTGTATATCTGCCCAGTTGCCCCTTCACGGCATATCTCGTAACTGGGTCCCTGACGCTATGCTGAAGCCTCTCTCTAGGTTAAAAACCTCCTGCGTATGGGCAAGTAGGAACCTGCTATATAGGATAAGATTACCCGTGGCAACTGGGGGAAGGGTGCACGGTCAGAAGGTATGACCCTCTTCATATAGACAAAAAAGACTGACTGCACTCCTCGACCTGACGTGTGAACAGGTGCATAACTGAACATGACATAAAATACAAAAAAAACAGTTTGCACTCTGATAATGCTAAAGTATGGAAACCATGAATATGTGAACATGGATCTGCATTACTGCTAAGGAAAATCTGAGAAAAATATGAGATATTTAGCATATATAAATGGCCATTTGTATATCTGCCCAGTTGCCCCTTCACGGCATATCTCGTAACTGGGTCCCTGACGCTATGCTGAAGCCTCTCTCTAGGTTAAAAACCTCCTGTGTATGGGCAAGTAGGAACCTGCTATATAGGATAAGATTACCTGTGGCAACTGGGGGAAGGGTGCACGGTCAGAAGGTATGACCCTCTTCATATAGACAAAAAAGACTGACTGCACTCCTCGACCTGACGTGTGAACAGGTGCATAACTGAACATGACATAAAATACAAAAAAAACAGTTTGCACTCTGATAATGCTAAAGTATGGAAACCATGAATATGTGAACATGGATCTGCATTACTGCTAAGGAAAATCTGAGAAAAATATGAGATATTTAGCATATATAAATGGCCATTTGTATATCTGCCCAGTTGCCCCTTCACGGCATATCTCGTAACTGGGTCCCTGACGCTATGCTGAAGCCTCTCTCTAGGTTAAAAACCTCCTGTGTATGGGCAAGTAGGAACCTGCTATATAGGATAAGATTACCTGTGGCAACTGGGGGAAGGGTGCACGGTCAGAAGGTATGACCCTCTTCATATAGACAAAAAAGACTGACTGCACTCCTCGACCTGACGTGTGAACAGGTGCATAACTGAACATGACATAAAATACAAAAAAAACAGTTTGCACTCTGATAATGCTAAAGTATGGAAACCATGAATATGTGAACATGGATCTGCATTACTGCTAAGGAAAATCTGAGAAAAATATGAGATATTTAGCATATATAAATGGCCATTTGTATATCTGCCCAGTTGCCCCTTCACGGCATATCTCGTAACTGGGTCCCTGACGCTATGCTGAAGCCTCTCTCTAGGTTAAAAACCTCCTGTGTATGGGCAAGTAGGAACCTGCTATATAGGATAAGATTACCCGTGGCAACTGGGGGAAGGGTGCACGGTCAGAAGGTATGACCCTCTTCATATAGACAAAAAAGACTGACTGCACTCCTCGACCTGACGTGTGAACAGGTGCATAACTGAACATGACATAAAATACAAAAAAAACAGTTTGCACTCTGATAATGCTAAAGTATGGAAACCATGAATATGTGAACATGGATCTGCATTACTGCTAAGGAAAATGTGAGAAAAATATGAGATATTTAGCATATATAAATGGCCATTTGTATATCTGCCCAGTTGCCCCTTCACGGCATATCTCGTAACTGGGTCCCTGACGCTATGCTGAAGCCTCTCTCTAGGTTAAAAACCTCCTGTGTATGGGCAAGTAGGAACCTGCTATATAGGATAAGATTACCTGTGGCAACTGGGGGAAGGGTGCACGGTCAGAAGGTATGACCCTCTTCATATAGACAAAAAAGACTGACTGCACTCCTCGACCTGACGTGTGAACAGGTGCATAACTGAACATGACATAAAATACAAAAAAAACAGTTTGCACTCTGATAATGCTAAAGTATGGAAACCATGAATATGTGAACATGGATCTGCATTACTGCTAAGGAAAATCTGAGAAAAATATGAGATATTTAGCATATATAAATGGCCATTTGTATATCTGCCCAGTTGCCCCTTCACGGCATATCTCGTAACTGGGTCCCTGACGCTATGCTGAAGCCTCTCTCTAGGTTAAAAACCTCCTGTGTATGGGCAAGTAGGAACCTGCTATATAGGATAAGATTACCCGTGGCAACTGGGGGAAGGGTGCACGGTCAGAAGGTATGACCCTCTTCATATAGACAAAAAAGACTGACTGCACTCCTCGACCTGACGTGTGAACAGGTGCATAACTGAACATGACATAAAATACAAAAAAAACAGTTTGCACTCTGATAATGCTAAAGTATGGAAACCATGAATATGTGAACATGGATCTGCATTACTGCTAAGGAAAATGTGAGAAAAATATGAGATATTTAGCATATATAAATGGCCATTTGTATATCTGCCCAGTTGCCCCTTCACGGCATATCTCGTAACTGGGTCCCTGACGCTATGCTGAAGCCTCTCTCTAGGTTAAAAACCTCCTGTGTATGGGCAAGTAGGAACCTGCTATATAGGATAAGATTACCTGTGGCAACTGGGGGAAGGGTGCACGGTCAGAAGGTATGACCCTCTTCATATAGACAAAAAAGACTGACTGCACTCCTCGACCTGACGTGTGAACAGGTGCATAACTGAACATGACATAAAATACAAAAAAAACAGTTTGCACTCTGATAATGCTAAAGTATGGAAACCATGAATATGTGAACATGGATCTGCATTACTGCTAAGGAAAATCTGAGAAAAATATGAGATATTTAGCATATATAAATGGCCATTTGTATATCTGCCCAGTTGCCCCTTCACGGCATATCTCGTAACTGGGTCCCTGACGCTATGCTGAAGCCTCTCTCTAGGTTAAAAACCTCCTGTGTATGGGCAAGTAGGAACCTGCTATATAGGATAAGATTACCCGTGGCAACTGGGGGAAGGGTGCACGGTCAGAAGGTATGACCCTCTTCATATAGGCAAAAAAGACTGACTGCACTCCTCGACCTGACGTGTGAACAGGTGCATAACTGAACATGACATAAAATACAAAAAAAACAGTTTGCACTCTGATAATGCTAAAGTATGGAAACCATGAATATGTGAACATGGATCTGCATTACTGCTAAGGAAAATCTGAGAAAAATATGAGATATTTAGCATATATAAATGGCCATTTGTATATCTGCCCAGTTGCCCCTTCACGGCATATCTCGTAACTGGGTCCCTGACGCTATGCTGAAGCCTCTCTCTAGGTTAAAAACCTCCTGTGTATGGGCAAGTAGGAACCTGCTATATAGGATAAGATTACCTGTGGCAACTGGGGGAAGGGTGCACGGTCAGAAGGTATGACCCTCTTCATATAGACAAAAAAGACTGACTGCACTCCTCGACCTGACGTGTGAACAGGTGCATAACTGAACATGACATAAAATACAAAAAAAACAGTTTGCACTCTGATAATGCTAAAGTATGGAAACCATGAATATGTGAACATGGATCTGCATTACTGCTAAGGAAAATCTGAGAAAAATATGAGATATTTAGCATATATAAATGGCCATTTGTATATCTGCCCAGTTGCCCCTTCACGGCATATCTCGTAACTGGGTCCCTGACGCTATGCTGAAGCCTCTCTCTAGGTTAAAAACCTCCTGTGTATGGGCAAGTAGGAACCTGCTATATAGGATAAGATTACCTGTGGCAACTGGGGGAAGGGTGCACGGTCAGAAGGTATGACCCTCTTCATATAGACAAAAAAGACTGACTGCACTCCTCGACCTGACGTGTGAACAGGTGCATAACTGAACATGACATAAAATACAAAAAAAACAGTTTGCACTCTGATAATGCTAAAGTATGGAAACCATGAATATGTGAACATGGATCTGCATTACTGCTAAGGAAAATCTGAGAAAAATATGAGATATTTAGCATATATAAATGGCCATTTGTATATCTGCCCAGTTGCCCCTTCACGGCATATCTCGTAACTGGGTCCCTGACGCTATGCTGAAGCCTCTCTCTAGGTTAAAAACCTCCTGTGTATGGGCAAGTAGGAACCTGCTATATAGGATAAGATTACCCGTGGCAACTGGGGGAAGGGTGCACGGTCAGAAGGTATGACCCTCTTCATATAGACAAAAAAGACTGACTGCACTCCTCGACCTGACGTGTGAACAGGTGCATAACTGAACATGACATAAAATACAAAAAAAACAGTTTGCACTCTGATAATGCTAAAGTATGGAAACCATGAATATGTGAACATGGATCTGCATTACTGCTAAGGAAAATGTGAGAAAAATATGAGATATTTAGCATATATAAATGGCCATTTGTATATCTGCCCAGTTGCCCCTTCACGGCATATCTCGTAACTGGGTCCCTGACGCTATGCTGAAGCCTCTCTCTAGGTTAAAAACCTCCTGTGTATGGGCAAGTAGGAACCTGCTATATAGGATAAGATTACCTGTGGCAACTGGGGGAAGGGTGCACGGTCAGAAGGTATGACCCTCTTCATATAGACAAAAAAGACTGACTGCACTCCTCGACCTGACGTGTGAACAGGTGCATAACTGAACATGACATAAAATACAAAAAAAACAGTTTGCACTCTGATAATGCTAAAGTATGGAAACCATGAATATGTGAACATGGATCTGCATTACTGCTAAGGAAAATCTGAGAAAAATATGAGATATTTAGCATATATAAATGGCCATTTGTATATCTGCCCAGTTGCCCCTTCACGGCATATCTCGTAACTGGGTCCCTGACGCTATGCTGAAGCCTCTCTCTAGGTTAAAAACCTCCTGTGTATGGGCAAGTAGGAACCTGCTATATAGGATAAGATTACCCGTGGCAACTGGGGGAAGGGTGCACGGTCAGAAGGTATGACCCTCTTCATATAGACAAAAAAGACTGACTGCACTCCTCGACCTGACGTGTGAACAGGTGCATAACTGAACATGACATAAAATACAAAAAAAACAGTTTGCACTCTGATAATGCTAAAGTATGGAAACCATGAATATGTGAACATGGATCTGCATTACTGCTAAGGAAAATGTGAGAAAAATATGAGATATTTAGCATATATAAATGGCCATTTGTATATCTGCCCAGTTGCCCCTTCACGGCATATCTCGTAACTGGGTCCCTGACGCTATGCTGAAGCCTCTCTCTAGGTTAAAAACCTCCTGTGTATGGGCAAGTAGGAACCTGCTATATAGGATAAGATTACCTGTGGCAACTGGGGGAAGGGTGCACGGTCAGAAGGTATGACCCTCTTCATATAGACAAAAAAGACTGACTGCACTCCTCGACCTGACGTGTGAACAGGTGCATAACTGAACATGACATAAAATACAAAAAAAACAGTTTGCACTCTGATAATGCTAAAGTATGGAAACCATGAATATGTGAACATGGATCTGCATTACTGCTAAGGAAAATCTGAGAAAAATATGAGATATTTAGCATATATAAATGGCCATTTGTATATCTGCCCAGTTGCCCCTTCACGGCATATCTCGTAACTGGGTCCCTGACGCTATGCTGAAGCCTCTCTCTAGGTTAAAAACCTCCTGTGTATGGGCAAGTAGGAACCTGCTATATAGGATAAGATTACCCGTGGCAACTGGGGGAAGGGTGCACGGTCAGAAGGTATGACCCTCTTCATATAGGCAAAAAAGACTGACTGCACTCCTCGACCTGACGTGTGAACAGGTGCATAACTGAACATGACATAAAATACAAAAAAAACAGTTTGCACTCTGATAATGCTAAAGTATGGAAACCATGAATATGTGAACATGGATCTGCATTACTGCTAAGGAAAATCTGAGAAAAATATGAGATATTTAGCATATATAAATGGCCATTTGTATATCTGCCCAGTTGCCCCTTCACGGCATATCTCGTAACTGGGTCCCTGACGCTATGCTGAAGCCTCTCTCTAGGTTAAAAACCTCCTGTGTATGGGCAAGTAGGAACCTGCTATATAGGATAAGATTACCTGTGGCAACTGGGGGAAGGGTGCACGGTCAGAAGGTATGACCCTCTTCATATAGACAAAAAAGACTGACTGCACTCCTCGACCTGACGTGTGAACAGGTGCATAACTGAACATGACATAAAATACAAAAAAAACAGTTTGCACTCTGATAATGCTAAAGTATGGAAACCATGAATATGTGAACATGGATCTGCATTACTGCTAAGGAAAATGTGAGAAAAATATGAGATATTTAGCATATATAAATGGCCATTTGTATATCTGCCCAGTTGCCCCTTCACGGCATATCTCGTAACTGGGTCCCTGACGCTATGCTGAAGCCTCTCTCTAGGTTAAAAACCTCCTGTGTATGGGCAAGTAGGAACCTGCTATATAGGATAAGATTACCTGTGGCAACTGGGGGAAGGGTGCACGGTCAGAAGGTATGACCCTCTTCATATAGACAAAAAAGACTGACTGCACTCCTCGACCTGACGTGTGAACAGGTGCATAACTGAACATGACATAAAATACAAAAAAAACAGTTTGCACTCTGATAATGCTAAAGTATGGAAACCATGAATATGTGAACATGGATCTGCATTACTGCTAAGGAAAATCTGAGAAAAATATGAGATATTTAGCATATATAAATGGCCATTTGTATATCTGCCCAGTTGCCCCTTCACGGCATATCTCGTAACTGGGTCCCTGACGCTATGCTGAAGCCTCTCTCTAGGTTAAAAACCTCCTGTGTATGGGCAAGTAGGAACCTGCTATATAGGATAAGATTACCCGTGGCAACTGGGGGAAGGGTGCACGGTCAGAAGGTATGACCCTCTTCATATAGACAAAAAAGACTGACTGCACTCCTCGACCTGACGTGTGAACAGGTGCATAACTGAACATGACATAAAATACAAAAAAAACAGTTTGCACTCTGATAATGCTAAAGTATGGAAACCATGAATATGTGAACATGGATCTGCATTACTGCTAAGGAAAATCTGAGAAAAATATGAGATATTTAGCATATATAAATGGCCATTTGTATATCTGCCCAGTTGCCCCTTCACGGCATATCTCGTAACTGGGTCCCTGACGCTATGCTGAAGCCTCTCTCTAGGTTAAAAACCTCCTGTGTATGGGCAAGTAGGAACCTGCTATATAGGATAAGATTACCCGTGGCAACTGGGGGAAGGGTGCACGGTCAGAAGGTATGACCCTCTTCATATAGACAAAAAAGACTGACTGCACTCCTCGACCTGACGTGTGAACAGGTGCATAACTGAACATGACATAAAATACAAAAAAAACAGTTTGCACTCTGATAATGCTAAAGTATGGAAACCATGAATATGTGAACATGGATCTGCATTACTGCTAAGGAAAATCTGAGAAAAATATGAGATATTTAGCATATATAAATGGCCATTTGTATATCTGCCCAGTTGCCCCTTCACGGCATATCTCGTAACTGGGTCCCTGACGCTATGCTGAAGCCTCTCTCTAGGTTTTGTATTTTTTGTATTTTTGTATTCTGCAGCTCCTGTCACCTGCATGCAGCAGAGCTGGACGCGACGCTGGAGGTCCGTGGATTACGCCGGACATGGAGGGCTTTGTCGGGGTTAATAAATTGGTGATGAGGGACTTTGTTATTGTTTTTTATTTCTTATAAGGGATTTTTCGGGTGTGTGTGTGTTTTTTAACTGTAATTTACAGATTAATCTTGGAAGGTATCTCGGGGAGACGCCTGACATGATTAATCTAGGATTTAGTGGCAGCTATGGGCTGCCAATAACTCCTTATTACCCCGATTTGCCAACGCACCAGGGCAAATTGGGAAGAGCCGGGTACAGTCCCAGAACTGTTGCATCTAATGTATGCGGCAATTCTGGGCGGCTGCTGACTGATATTGTTAGGCTAAGGGGCTCCCCATAACGTGGGGCTCCCCATCCTGAGAATACCAGCCTTCAGCTGTATGGCTTTATCTGGCTGGTATTAAAATTGGGGGGACCGCAAGCCGTTTTTTTTAATTATTTATTTATTTATTTTACTGCACAGTATAGACACGCCAACCGGCTGCTGTGATTGGGTGCAGTGAGACACCTGTCACTCAGCGTGGAGGCGTGTCTCACTGCAACCAATCATAGGCGCCTGTGGGCGGGGAAAGCAGGGAATATGAGATGGCTGTGTGCAGAGCACAGCGCGCCCGCCGGAATAAAGGCTCGGTCACGCTGTGCGGGCCGGCCAATCACTGCAATTCCACAACTAACAGGGCTGTGGCATTGCAGTGGTCTGCCAGCCAATCCCTGCATGAGGGCTGGCTCTCAAAAGAGCGCCAACATGCAGGGATGAAGACCACGAGTACAACACGAGTATCGCGAAATTACTCGGTACCCGTCGAGTAGCCCGAGTACAGTGATACTCGTGCGAGTACTGAGTAGTAACAAGCATACTCGCTCATCACTACTGGGTATATTACTAGGAAGGGCCAATGCTGGGCACATTACTAGAATGGGGCCAATGCTGGGCACATTACTTAAATGGGACAAGGAAGGGCACATTACTAAAATGGGGACGATGCTGGGCACATTACTAGGATGCAGACAATGTTGGGCAAATTAATGCAAAAAGGGGACAATGCTGGGTACATTATTCCAGAATGGGGAAAATGCTGGTTACATTTCTAGGATGGGGACAAGGATGGGCACATTACTACAGATTGGGGACAAGTACAGGCATATTACTAGTATGGGGACAATGCTGGGCACATTATTAGGATGGCAACAATGCTATGCACATTTTTAGGATGGGGATAATGCTAGATACATTATTAGGATGGGACAATGCTGGGCACATTACTAGGATGGGGATAATGGTGGGTAGATTACTAGGATAATACAATGCTGGGCACATTACTAGAATGGGGATAATGCTGGATACATTACCAGGAGGGCAACAATGCTGGGCACATTACTAGGATGGAAACAAGGATGGGCACATTACTAGGATGGGAACAATGCTGGGCACATTACTAGGATGGGGACAATGCTGGGCGCATTACTAGGAAGGGCCAATGCTGGGCACATTACAAAAATCAGGACAATGCTGGGTACATTACTAGGATGGCAACACTGCTGGGCACATTACAAGGATGGGAACAAGGATGGGCACATTACTAGGATGGGAACAATGCTGGGCACATTACTAGGATGGGAACAATGCTGGGCACATTACTAGGATGGGGACAATGCTGGGCGCATTACTAGGAAGGGCCAATGCTGGGCACATTACAAAAATCAGGACAATGCTGGGTACATTACTAGGATGGCAACACTGCTGGGCACATTACAAGGATGGGAACAAGGATGGGCACATTACTAGGATGGGAACAATGCTGGGCACATTACTAGGATGGGGACAATGCTGGATACATTACTAGGATGGGACAACGCTGGGCACATTACTAGGATGGGGATAATGCTGAATACATTACTAGGATGGGACAATGCTGGGCACATTACTAGGATGGGGACAATGCTGGGCACATTACTAGGAAAGGACAATGCTGGCCACATTACTAGGATGGCAACAATGCTGGGCACATTAATGGGATGGGAACAAGGATGGGCACATTATTAGGATGGGAACAATGCTCGGCACATTACTAGGATGGGGACAATGCTGGGCACATTACTAGGATGGGGACAATACTGGGCATATTACTAGGATGGGAACAATGCTGGGCTCATTACTTGGAAGGGACAATGCTGGGCTCATTACTAGAATGGGGACACGGCTGGGCTTATTACTAGAATGGGGACAAGGATGGGCACAGTACTAGGATGGCAACAATGCTGGGCACATTACAAGGATGGGAACAAGGATGGGCACATTACTTGGATGGGAACAATGCTGGGCACATTACTAGGATGGGGACAATGCTGGGCACATTACCAGGAAGGGCCAATTCTGGGCACATTACTAGAATGGGGACAAAGCTGGGCATATTACTAGAATGGGGACAAGGATGGGCATATTACTAGGATGGGGACAAGGATGGGCATATTACTAGGATGGGGATAATGCTGGGTATATTACAAGGATGGGACAATGCTGGGTACATTACTAGGATGGGGACAATGCTAGGTACATAACTAGGATGGCAACACTGCTGGGCACATTACTAGGATGGGAACTAGGATGGGCACATTACTAGGATGGGAAAAATGCTGGGCACATTACTAGAATGGGGACAATGCTGGGTACATTACTAGGATGGGAACAAGGATGGACACATTACTAGGATGGGAACAATGCTGGGCACATTACTAGGATGGGGACTAGGATGGGCACATTACTAGGATGGGGACAATGCTGGATACATTACTAGGATGGGACAATGCTGGGTATATAACTAGGATGGGACAATGCTAGTCACATTACTAGGATGGGGACAATGCTGGGCACATTACTAGGATGGGGATAATTCTGGGTACATTACTAGGATGGCAAGAATGCTGGGCACATTACTAGGATGGGGATAATGCTGGATACATTACTAGGTTGGGACAATGCTGGGCACATTACTAGGATGGGAACAATGCTGGGCACATTACTAGGAAGGGACAATGCTGGGCTCATTACTAGAATGGGGACAAGGATGGGCACATTACTAGGATGTCAACAATGCTGGGCACATTACTAGGATGGGAACAAGGATGGGCACATTACTTGGATGGGAAAAATGCTGGGCACATTACTAGGATGGGGACAATGCTGGGCACATTACTAGGATGGGAACAAGGATGGGCACATTACTAGGATGGGGACAAGGATGGGCATATTACTAGGATGGGGTTAATGCTGGGTACATTACTAGGATGGCAACACTGCTGGGCACATTACTAGGATGGGAACAAGGATGAGCACATTACTAGAATAGGAACAATGTTGGCCACATTTCTAGGATGGGGACAATGCTGGTACATTACTAAGATGGAGACAATGCTGGATACATTACTAGGATGGGACAATGCTGTGTACATTCATCGGAAGGGATTAATGTTGGGTACTTTATTAGGATGAGACAATGCTGGGCACATTACAAGAATGGGGACAATGATGGGCATGTTACTAGAATGGGGACAAGGATGGACACATTACTAGGATGGGGACAAGGATGGGGACAATACTGGGCACATTACTACAAAAAGGGGACAATGATCAGCACATTATTAGGATTGGACAAATTCTGGTTACATTACTAGGATGGGAGCAATGCTGGGCACATTACTAGGATGGGAACAAGGCTGGGCGCATTACTAGGATGGCAACAATGCTGGGCACATTACTAGGATAGGAACAAGAATGGGCACATTACTAGGATGGGGACAATGCTGGGCACATTACTAGGATAGGAACAAGAATGGGCACATTACTAGGATGGGGCAATGCTGGGCACATTACTAGGATAGGGATAATGCTGGATACATTCCTAGGATGGGATAATGCTGGATACATTACTAGGATGGGACAATGCTGGGAACATTACTAGGATGGAGACAATGCTGGGCACATTACTAGGAAGGGACAATTCTGGGCACATTACTAGGAAGGGACAATGCTGGGCACATTACTAGAATGGGGCCAATGCTGGGCACATTACTAGGATGGGACAAGGAATGGTGTGTCGCCCTGGGCAAGCCAGGGGACACAGATAACAACACACACGCACCTCACATTCCCTGCAGGTACACCAGCTAACCTACAAATCCTTGTTGCCTTCCTCCAGGAGTCTGATGATGCACACCAGGGGGTGGGCCAGGCGGTTGGCTCCGCCCACCGAGGAGCTCACAACACTGGAGGCAGGAGGAAACCAGGCAGATAGCTCAGGGACGAGCTTGAGGAAACAACAGAGTTCTGTCAGGGAGGAGGAAGGGGAAGGAGTGGAGCCCAGGCAGGGCAAGAGTGAAGGAGTAGTCTAGACAGGGTTAGAGTAAACAACTAAGTGAAAGTGAAGGAAGAAAGCAGTAAAGAAAGAAAGCCTGAAGTTGGTCTGTGGCTGAGTGCCCAGACGGAGTCAGCAAGGTCAGCAGACAGTGGTGAAGATCTGCAGTGGGACTGTCTGGAGGTTGCTGGAAGGGCCGCGGAGGCTGTGTGTATCCGGGGGTCTGGAGCAGTATACAAAGGGCAGTCAGCACCAGAGCAGGGGCTTTCGGATCCCAGCAAGGCTTGGAGTCGCTGTAAATTGCTAAATCCGTTAGTGAAGGGGACGTAGATCCCCCAACAAGCAAGTCCTGATTGACGGCAAAGGTCCAACCACAACGGGGAAACACCGCCACCGCCAAGGCACCAGTTTCCCAGGGCCGGCGCCTGCGGGCAAAGTGTGGAGCTCCTCCGGCACAGATTGCAGTCGGGGAGCGGGTAACCGGTGGGAATCCACCGCTACCAAACAGACATTTCAAAGGTGCAGGGAAGAGACCGTCACCGCTAACTGCAGGGAACCGCAGCACCGTGAACCGTCCGAGGGACCCGTCCAACCAGCCGTTTGTTTACCGAGAACTGTGTCGTGTTTACTGGCTGAGTGAGTACCTCAGTGCCGCAAGGCACAGCGCTGCCCCCCTGCGCCCCTGCACCCCACTGGCCCCCGGGATCACCAACCCCTACCCACAGAGGGGCAACACAACAACTGGCTGCTCCACATCACCATCCCCGGGATCCCCACATTGAGCAGCGGTGGTGAAATCACCACAACTGTGGGTGGCGTCACGAACTATAACAATCCCCACACCCAACCACAAACAGCCCCCCTTTCACTCACGGGCGAGGAGTGTCGCTCAAGAAACCCCGGGATCCGGCCCACCGCTTGAGCCACCACTGAGCAGCTGCTGGACCCGAGCAGAAGGGGTGAGCGCGGTGTGCTGACACCCTCCTCCCCGACCGCGACAATGGCACATTAGTAAAATGGGGATGATGCTGGGCACATATTAGGATGTGGACAATTCTGGTTATATTACTAGGATGGGAACAATGCTGCGTATATTATTACAGAATGAGGTCAATGATTGTCACATTACTATGATGCAGACAGGGACGGGCACATTACTAGAATGGGGAAAATGCTGGTTACATTACTAGGATGGGGACAAGGATGGGCAAATTATTACAGATTGGGGACAAGGACAGGCCTATTACTAGTATGGGGACAATGCTGGACACATTATTTGGATGGCAACAATGCTGGGCAAAATACTAGGATGATGACAGAGATGGGCACATTACTAGAATGGGGAAAATGCTTTGCACATTACTAAATTGGGGACAATGCTGGGCAGATTACTAGGATGGGGACAAGGATGGGCACAATACTAGGGTGGGGACAAAGATGGGCACGTTATTAGAATGGGGAAAATTCTAGGCACATTACTAGAATGAGGACTATGCTGGGCACTTTACTAGAATGGAGACTATGCTGGGCACATTACTACAGAATGGGGACAATGGTTGACACTTTACTAGGATGGAGACAATGATAGGCCCATTACTAAAGGATGGAGATAATGATGGGCACATTACTAGGAAGAGGACAGGGATGGGCACATTTCTAGGATGGAGACAAGGATGGGAAAATTACTAGGATGGAGACAAGGACGGGCATATTACTAGGCTGGAGGAAATGATGGGCACATTACTAGGATGGGGACAGGGATGGGCTGGAGGCAATGATGGGGACATTACTAGGATGGATACAGGGATGGGCATATTACTAGAATGGGGACCATGCTGGACACATTACTGGGATGGGGACAGGGATGGGCACATTACTAGAATGAAGACAAGGATGCGCACATTATGAGGATAGAGACAAGGATGGGTACATTACTAGGCTGAAGAGAATGATGGGCACAATATCAGAATGGTGACAGAGATGGGTACATTACTAGAATGGGGACAATGTTGGACACATTACTAGAATAGTGACAATGCTGGGCACATTACTAGAATGGGGATAATGCTGGGCACATTACTAGAATGGGGACATTGCTGGGAACATTACTACAACATCTGGGACAATAATTAACACATTAATAGGATAGAGACAATGATGGGCACATTACTACAGGATGGAGACAATGATGGACACATTACTAGGATGGGGTCAGGGGTGGGCATATTACTAGGATAGAGACAAGGAAGGGAACATTACTAGGATGGAGACAAGGATTGGCACATTACTAGGCTGGAGACAATGATGAGCAAAATACTAGGATGATGACAGAGATGGGCACATTACGAGAATGGGGAAAATGCTGGGCACATTACTAAAATGGGGACAATGCTGGGCAGATTACTAGGGTGGGGACAAAGATGGGCATGTTATTAGAATGGGGAAAATGCTGGGCACATTACTATAGAATGGGGACAATGATTGACACATTACTAGGAAGGGGACAGGGATGGGCACATTACTAGGATGGAGACAAAGAAGGGCACATTACTAGGATTGAGACAAGGATTGGCATATTACTAGGCTGGAGGGAATGATGGGCACATTACAAGGATGGGGACAGGGATTGGCTGGAAGCAATGATGGGCATATTACTAGGATGGGGACAGGGATGGGCTTATTACTAGAATGGGGACAATGATGGACACATTACTAGGATGGAGACAAGGATGGTCATATTACTAGGCTGGAGGCAATGATGGGCACATTACTAGGATGGGGACAACGACAGGGACATTACTAGGCTGGGTTCAAGGGATAAGCATATTACTAGAATGGTGACAATGCTGGGCATACTACTAGATTGGGGACAATGCTGGGCACATTACTAGGATGGGGACAAGGATGGGCACATTACTAGAATCGGGACAATGCTGGGCACATTACTAGGATGGGGACAAAGCTGGGCACATTACTAGGATGGGGACAATGCTGGGCACATTACTAGGATGGGGACAGGTTTAGGCACATTACTACAAAATGTAGACAATGATGGGCACATTACTTTGATGGGGACAGTGATGGGCACATTACTAGAATGAGACAATGCTGGGCACATTACTACAGGATGAAGACAAGGATTGGCACATTACTACAGGATGGGGACAAGGATGGGATACATTACTAGAGGATGATGAACAGGATGGGCACATTACTACAAAGAGACAAGGATGGCGCAGATTACTACAAGAAGGGGAACAGGAAGGGGGACATTACTAAAAGATGAGGACCAGCATGGGAATATTACTAATATTATTAAGATGTTGGATAAAATTAATTCATGGTGATAATTGTAATACATTATTACTTACAAAAAGAGGATAAAATGGTAAAAAAAATCAAAATAAAGCATGATTTTTTTTACCATTATAAATATTTTTTTTATATACTTAAACAAAAAAATTGCACGTTTGATATAATAAACAAGCAAAAAATGTTCAAAAATAGTGATCCAAAAGTGTATTTAAAAAAATGGTACCTATAAAAATGTCCAGTAGTCCTGCAAAGAATGCGGCCCCCCCAAATTATTTTTTTCTATGTGCGGCCGTTAAACCTAGCTGAGTTTGAGAAACCTGGTCTAAAGTATCTGACTGGCTTGCTCACTTCTCTTACTCACTATACCTCCCACAAGTGCAGCTTTCTACTGTTTTATGCTAACTACTAAACTGCAGCCGGTCCTCCTATGGGCTTCCCACAGAGTTTAACTGCCTTCTCTCTCCCTGTTGCTAGGCGGAACTGAACCTCTTCACCAGTGACCAGTGAACAGTACCACTGAATGGCCACACTTAAGGGTGCTTTACACGCTGTGACATCGCTACCGATATATCGTCGGGGTCACGTCGTTAGTGACGCACATCCGGCGCCGGTAGCGACATCGCAGCGTGTGACACCAAGGAGCGACGATCAACGATCACAAAATCGTTCAAAAACGGTGATCAATGACACGTCGCTCCTTTCCTTAATATCGCTGCTGCCACAGGTACAATGTTGTTCATCGTTCCTGCGGCATCACACATCGCTATGTGTGACACAGCAGGAACGACGAACATCTCCTTACCTGCGTCCACCGGCAATGAGGAAGGAAGGAGGTGGGCAGGATGTTACGTCCCGCTCATCTATGCCTCTCCGCTTCTATTGGCCGGCCACTTAGTGACGCCGTAGAGACGTTGCTATGACATCGAACGCACCTCCCCCTTGACGGAGGGATTGTTCGGCGGTCACAGCGACGTCGCTGACAAGGTATGTGCATGTGACGCTGCCATAGCGATAATGTTCGCTACAGCAGTGAGCACCAAATGTCGCACGAACGACAGGGGTGGGTGCTATCGGGCTCGACATCGCTAGCAATCGCTAAACACCCTTTACACTTTGGGCAGGAACACATTATACATGACAATACAGTTCCCATTATTATACTTTAGCGTTGACCAGTGTCTTCAGGGCAGGATTACATAGGCCTAGCACCCTCTTATAAGGGGACTAGAAGCTGCAATCACCTGATCTCTTGTGCTATACAAAGCAGTGCTCTGTATACAAGAAATAATCTTCTAAGAACGCAGGCTCACAAGTGGCATTCACAAGAGGTTAATAATGACAGATGGGACATCAGCTCACCCTTGACTGTTATGACACCCATCAGCACCCCATCATCACATTGTGAGTGCGCAGATGGTGCGTGTTGAATCCTTCTGTCAGAAATTGAGCCTGCATCCATGGCAGAGACACAACTTTCTACACACATATACGTCAAAAGTTATGAAGAGGTAATGAATTTGGCACATTTTCTTGGTAGCATGCAGCTCCATGCACTTGGTCAAACATGTGCTTCTTTCAATGACTGGAGTAACATTTCTGGCGTAAGAAACGTTGTCACTTTTAGGCCACATGCACACATTGTGTATTTGCTGAGTTTTTTATCTAAGTATTTGTAAGTTAAAATCAGGAGGGGGTAAAAAATATAGAACTGGTGCCCCAAAAACATATTGTGGCAAAAACGCACTGCGTTTCCATCACGTTTTTACCGCGTTTTGTCCAATGCGTTTTTAAGTCAAATCTATTGACTGGAAGGGCTCAAAAATGCTGGAAAAACACAGAAAGAATTGACATGCTGCATCTTTAGAAAATGCAGCCACGATGCAGCCAACAAAAGATGCCCAGTGTGGACAGCAACATAGAAATCTCATAGACTTTGCTGGGGGAAGGAAATGCATGCATTTTGGTGCATCTTTGTGACCTCAAAAATGCACAAAAAATGTAGCAAACGATTCCCTGTGTGAACTTAGCCTAAAGGTCCAGTCACACTAAACAACTTACCAGCGATCCCAACAACGATAGTGATCGCTGGTAAGTTGCTAGGAGGTTGCTGGTGAGATGTCACACTGCGACGCTCCAGCGATCCCACCAGCAACCTGACCTGGCAGGGATCGCTGGAGCGTCGCTACACGAGTTGCTGGTGAGCTCACCAGCAACCAGTGACCAGCCCCCAGCGCCGCGTGGAAGATGCTGCCTTGGTAACTAAGGTAAATATCGGGTAACCAACCCGATATTTACCTTGGTTACCAGCGCATGCAGCTACACGTGCAGAGAGCAGGGAGCAGCGCACAATGCTTAGCGCTGGCTCCCTGCTCTCCTAGCTACAGCACACATTGGGTTAATTAACCCGATGTGTCCTGCAGCTACATGTGCACAGAGCAGGAGTCGGCACTGACAGTGAGAGCGGCGGAGGCTGGTAACAAAGGTAAATATCGGGTAACCAAGGACAGGGCTTCTTGGTTACCCGATGTTTACTGTGGTTATCAGGCCTCCGCAGAAGCCGGCTCCTGCTGCCTGCACATTTAGTTGTTGCTCTCTCGCTGTCACACACAGCGATGTGTGCTTCACAGCGGGACAGCAACAACTAAAAAATGGCCCAGGACATTCAGCAACAACCAACGACCTCACAGCAGGGGCCAGGTTGTTGCTGGATGTCACACACAGCAACATCACTAGCAACATCACTGCTACGTCACAAAAGTTGTTCGTTAGCAGCGATGTTGCTAGCGATGTTGCTTAGTGTGACGGGGCCATTAGGCTATGTGCGCACTTACCGGATTTTGCCGCGGATTTTCCGCGGATTTGCTGCTTGTTTCGCTGCAGAAAATGTTCATAACATCTCTGCAGTGAATCACCAGCAAATCCTATGGAGAAAAAAAATCCTGTGCGCACTAGGCAGAATTTGACAGCTGCATGTTTTGCTGCGGGAATCCCGCAGCAAAAACAAGTGCATGTCACTTCTTTTCCGCACATCGCTGCGGGATTTCACTCCATTGACTCAAGGTTAATCATGAAATCCCGCAGGGAATAACGCAGGCAGCAAATTCTGTGCGGTTCACTGCGTTTTCCTGCGTTATTCCCTGCGGTATTTTGCGGTTTACCTCCGGTAATGTGCATCGCCTGTCTGTGGTTTTGCAGGGAAGTGATGTCATTACAGGAAGAGGAAGCCGTGCAGAGAGTAAACACACAGATCACACACACACACACAGACATCACAGACATAGAACACATAGACACAGACACATAGAACACACATAGAAAGAAACCGGAAATATAGGAAAAAAAGAACGTGGGCTCCGCTGCATATTTACCTTCCAGCCGAGGTAAGCACACAGCGGCGGCCCAGTATTCTCAGGCTGGGGAGGGAGAGGGGCAGGGTTAATGTCCCCTGCCTCACTCCCCCTCCGGCAGCCGAGAATATCAGCCGCAGCTGCCCCGGCACTGTCGCATGCATTATGCGACAATACCGGCGTGTCCTCGGCTCTTCTTGCCACCGTGTAGCAGTGGTGGCAAGGTAATACAAGGGGTTAATGGTGATGGGGGACCACCGCCATTAACCCCAGGCTTGATCATGGCAGCGTCTATGGGACAGCTGACATGATCAACCCGTAAGTAAAGTGAATAACACACACACAGGAAAAATCCTTTATTTTAAATAAAACCAACAAGCCTCGTTCACCATTTTATTAACCCCTCCCAAACAAAGCTCCGGCGTAGTCCACAGCTCCGACATAATCCACCGCTCCGGCTCCGGCATCCTGCACTGCTGACATCCAGCCGCGACTGTCACAGACACAGGCTGAATGCAGCAGACAGCAGAGGTAATTACCGGTCATTTCCCACGGCCAGTAATGTGAACTCACTGCCGACCGTGGGAAATGCAGCGATCTGTCATCTATCTATCTATCTATCTATCTATCTATCTATCCCTCTGTCTGTCTATCTATCTATCTATCCCTCTATCTATTCTTCTGTCTATCCACTATCAGAATTAAATGTATTTTTTTTTTTTTCAATGTGCTTTATTGCATTGAATACAATAAAGCACATCCCAACCCGCACGCGGCAAAACCGTGGCAATACCGCGAATAATACCGCGGTAAAACCGCGGCAAACCGCGGCAAACCGCATGCAGTTTTCGGGTGCGGTTTCCCGCGGTTTTTTACCGCGGGTGCGGTAATCTTTGAGGGCATGCGGAATTTTCTCAAGAAAATTCCATTTCCCAGTGCGCACAGAGCCTTAGGGGTTAAAGTTATAAAATCAATGTTCTTTGTAAACAGGAGATGTGCTATCATACGTATGCACACAGAACATTCTATTGCTAATTATTCTATTTGCATCATAAGTGTAGGCGGCATGGCTGTGTGGGCTTTCAGATGATCATTTTTATTGGTGGTTGTTTACTAGAAACTAGCCACAAGACCTGCTATGCAATCTGCCATTCACCCAGGCCTTGCCCCATTGTTTACTAAGTACACACATCACAGGCTGCCACATTTACTGCAATTAGCAATTCATGCAAATACTTGTAGTGAAGCATTGCTTCAGTCACACTGTCTACTGCACTATGTATGGGAAACATAAATTCCCTCCATATACTGACGAACCAAGAGGAGATAGGCAGGGAAATGAATATTCCATTTCACACTTTATATAAGGGGGTTATATTACAGGTATAGGATATTACACATTCTAATATACAATGTGGCACAAGAATAATTGTGTGTTGTTTTACTAATAAGATTAACATTAGATTATAGCTTCATGTATTTCTGTGGGGTGGGCGAGGGTGCCCCTTGTGCTCCCCTTCCCCCCTCACATCCTTCCATTGCAATATAATTAAAAACACATCAAAAAGGTGCAAAAAACTTTTAAAAGCGTCATAAAAACAGCATACAAAAGCTACATGTTTCAGTAACAGTTTTAAACCTGTATATTTTTTTAACTAAAATAAACATAAACATATGAATATAAACTTTAGTCCTCGGTATCCTTTATTCTCTTCTATTAGCCAAAAGTCAGATTCACTGTGAAGTGATCTATATCTATAATATGCTGCTCTTGTATAGACAAATAGATATTGAAACAGGTGGATTCTGAGCCTGCAATCCTTGGGGCATGCACTGTATTCTATTTGGTGGGCTGCTATCTTCATTGAGGATTATTATTATTATTATTATTTATTTATAGAGCACCATTAATTCCATGGTGCTGTACATGAGAAGGGGGTTACATACAAAATACGTATACAAGTTACAGTAGACAGACTAGTACAGAGGGAAGAGGGCCCTACCCTTGCGGGCTTACATTCTATAGGATTATGGGGAGGAGACAATAGGTGGGGTGTAGGTCAGGCGGCGGCTCCGCACGGTGGTCGGGCGGCAGCTCCGCACGGTGGTCGGGCGGCAGCTCCGCACGGTGGTCGGGCGGCAGCGAGTTCATTGTAGATTGTAGGCATTTCTGAACAGATGAGTTTTCAGGTTCCGTTTGAAGTTTGCAAGGGTAGGGGATAGTCTGGATTAAGAGATATGAGTAGATAGATAGATAGATAGATAGATAGATAGATAGATAGATAGATAGATAGATAGATAGATAGATAGATAGATAGATAGATAGATGGAGGGATAGATAGATAGATAGATAGATAGATGGATGGATGGATGGATGGATGGATGGATAGATAGATAGATAGATAGATAGATAGATAGATAGATAGATAGATAGATAGATGGATAGAGGGATAGATAGATAGATAGATAGATAGATAGATAGAGGGATAGATAGATAGATAGATAGATAGATAGATAGATAGATAGAGGATAGATAGATAGATAGATAGATAGATGGATGGGTTATAGATGGATGGATGGATAGATAGATAGATAGATAGAGGATAGTGTGACGCCCTGGGCAAGCCAGGGGTCACAGGTCACAACATCACATGCACCCCACATTCCCGGCAGGTACACCAAGGCTAACCTAAAATCCTTGTTGCCTTCCTCCAGGGGATGATGTCCACACCAGAGGGTGGGCCAGGCGGTTGGCTCCGCCCACTGAGGAGTTCACAGCCCTGGAGGCGGGGAAACCAGGCATTCAAGCTAGGGAGGAGGAAGTAGAAGGAGGTGGTAGAGGAGCTTGAGAGAGGAGTAAAAGTGGAAGACTAAGTGAGAGTAGTGACAGAAAAGAAACAGTTAAGAAAGCCTGAAGTTGGTCCGGGTGTGTGCCCCGGACTGAGACAGCAAAGTCAGCAGACGGCGGTGATAGTCTGCAGGGGGACTGTTTGGAGGTTGCTGGAAGGACCGCGGACGGGTGGTGACCCGGCGGTACTGGAGCAGTATACGAAGAACAGTCAGCACCAGGGCAGGGGCCTTTCGGATCCCGGCAAGGCTAGGAGTCGCCATAATTTGCCAAATCTGTCAGTGAAGGGGACCTCTGTCTCCTAACAACCAAGTCCCGATTGAAGGCAACAGCCCGACCGTGAAGGGGAGACACCGCCACCGCCAGGGCACCAGTTTCCCAGGGCCAGCGCCTGCGGGCAAAGTAGGGCTCCTTTGGCCCAGATTGAAGCCGAGGAGTGGGTAACCGGTGGGGACCCATCGCTACCAAGAGACTTTACATAGGTGCAGGGAAGAGACCGTCACCGCTAACTGCAGGGAACCGCAGCACCGTAACCGTCCGAGGGACCCGTCCAACCAGACATTTGTTTACCGAGAACTGTGTCGTATTTACTGGCTGAGTGAGTACCTCCGTGCCGTGCGGCACAGCGCTGCCCCTGCGCCCCTGCACCTCCACAGGCCCCATACCCGCCTGTCCACCATCCCAACACCATCACTGGGCCCCGGGACCACCAAACCCCCTACCCACGGAGGGGCAAATCAACAACTGGCTGCTCCATACCATCACTCCCGGGCTCCCCAGACAGAGCAG
Organism: Anomaloglossus baeobatrachus; assembly: GCF_048569485.1. Lineage (NCBI taxonomy): Eukaryota > Metazoa > Chordata > Amphibia > Anura > Aromobatidae > Anomaloglossus > Anomaloglossus baeobatrachus. The sequence continues at coordinate 136,758,417 of NC_134358.1, forward strand.
CGGTGGTGTCCACTTAATCACCACAACCGTGGGTGGCGTCACGGACAATAAACTATCCCAAATCCCAATCCCCTTTCACTCACGGGCGAGGAGTGCCGCTCGAGTCCCCGGGATCCAGCCCATCGCTCGAGCCACCGAGCAGCAGCAGCATCAGGCCGCAGCAGCCGCAGCGGCAGCCGGACCGAGCAGTGGGAGTGCGCGGCGTCCCCTCCTCCGCCCGCGACAATAGATAGATAGATAGATAGATAGATGGATGGGTTATAGATTGATGGATGGATAGATAGACAGACTGCTGAATGGGTGGGTGGTTGCATGGTAGTTGGATGGATGGATATATGGATGGACAGGTGGGTTATGGATGGATAGATAGACAAACGGGGGGATGGGTCAGGTCGGTGGTTGTATTGATGAATGGATAGATGGATGTAGATGGATGGGTGGGTTGTGTATGGATGGATAGACAACAAGATGGATGGAAGGTTGGGTGGGTGGGTGGTTGGATGGATGGATGGATGTGTTGGTGGGTGTATAGATCGATAGATAGACAGCCAAATAGATGGGTGGATGGGTAGGTTATGGATTGAAGGATAGACAGACAGATGGATGGATGGTTGGGGAGGTGGTTGCATTGATAGATGGATGGGTGGATGCATGGGTGGGTTATGGATGGATAAATAGACTGCCAGATGGATGGGTGGGTGGCTGGATGGATGGGTGGGTGAGTTATAGATCAATAGATAGACAGACAGACAGATGAATGGATGGGTTATGGATGGGTAGATGGATAGATAGATAGATAGATAGATAGATAGATAGATAGATAGATAGGTGGATGGATGGGTGAGTTATGGATCACCCCTGACTGTTATGACACCCATGAGCACCCCGTGATCACATTGTGAGTGCGCAGATGGTGCGTGTTGAATCCCTCTGTCAAAAATTGAGCCTGCATCAAAGGCAGAGACACAACTTTTTACACACAGATACGTCAAACGTCATTAAGAGGTAATGAATTTGGCACATTTTCTCAATAGCATGCAGGTCCATGCACTTGGTCAAACATATACTCCTTTCAATGACTGGAGTAACATTTCTGGCGTAAGAAACGTAGTCACTTTTAGGCCACATGCACACATTGTGTATTTGATGAGTTTTTTATCTCAGTATTTGTAAGTTAAAATCAGGAGTGAGTAAAAATGTAGAACTAATGCCCACTCCATACACCCGCTAGTGACTGGCCACATACATATACAGTAGTGGATATTGATAAGACTATATTCACACGCTGTATCTTTTTGTCAGTGCATCTTGAGTGCATCAAAAATGCACCAAAAACATATTGCGGCAAAAACACAACAAAAACGCAATGCGTTTCCACCACGTTTTTACCGCGTTTTGCCCAATCTGTTTTTTAAGTCAAATCTATTGACTGGAAGGGCTCAAAAATGCTGGAAAAACGCAGAAAGAATTGACATGCTGCATCTTTAAAAACGCAGCCAAGATGCAGCCAACAAAAAATGCCCAGTGTGGACAGCAACATAGAAATCTCATAGACTTTGCTGGGGGAAGGAAATGCATGCATATAGGTGCATCTTTGTGACCTCAAAAACGCTCAAAAAATGTAGCAAAAGATTCCCTGCCTAAGGTTAAACTTATAAAATCATTGTTCTTTGTAAACAGGAGATGTGCTGTCATACGTATGCACACAGAACATTCTATTGCTAATTATTCTATTTGCATCATAAGTGTAGGTGTGGCGCCCCTGACCTGGTCAGGCACCACTGAGTACTGCACCCATGCTGGGGACAGTACAACACAGGTAATCCAGAAGGCTGACCGGGGTGTGGTACACAGGCGCATAGTGATCAGGTCTCACACATGTACCTATGAGAGGACCCCTGGGGATCCCAGGAGGGGGAAAAGCCTTCACCTCCACTGGAATAGTGGAGGGGGCCAAAAGCCTCCATCTCCTCTCAAGGGGTGTGGTAAGAGAGTCTGGTTGCTAGGTGGCGTAGGCAAGAACAGGAGAGGAGGGGCAGTGAGCCAGGCAGTGCAGAGTCCAGGGAGCTCGAGTGAGGAGCAGATCCCGTGGGCTGCTGTAGTCTGACAGCGTCCGCGCAGTGGCTACCGACGGGGGAGAACGGTCAACTAGGAGTGCTACCCGAAATCCATCTTCAGCTAGAGAGAGGGCAACGGAGTGGGAAGTAAGGAGACTGCTAGAGAGTACCAGGCCCAAACGGGCGGCAGATCCCGAAGCGGAGATAGATCCAGCTTTCTTTTGCTAAACCTGCCGGTGTGGGGCTCTCAAAGCCCACGCCACAACACCACAAAAGCCGCAGCCACGTAGCCACAGTTAGGGCCCATAGGTCACAGGAGGCAAGCAGCTGGAGTGGCCTGGTCCAGGCGACAAGCAAACGGCAAACGAAGGGGAGAGAGGCTGCAGCATCTTCCCTGGGTGACCCCCATAGGGACTCAAAGTCGGGGTTACCCCAAACCACCAAGGGCTAAGGAAGGCGAGTTAGTCACCCTCACAAGTCAGCCTGAAGGACACCTGGTTCCCACTTGGTTCATCCCAGCTACGCCCGGGTCACTCACCCTGCCATCAACTGTGAGTAAAAACCCTGAAAGACATCCTGCCTGTGTTGAGTTATTCTGCGCCTTGTGGTTCTACGCACCTACACAGGGTCCTGGGGCTTGCCTCACTCTCAGGAGGCAATTCCAACTAACTGCACTCACCATCAGCCCCAGGCGTCCCTCAACCTGCAGTGGCGGTCCCCACTGACCGCAATTCTGAGAGTGGCGTCACGACAAGAAGAAGATCTCCTACCTGTGACAAGATCCAGACTGACAGTGGAGTCCCTGAAGGTAATGCACCGACACAACACCTGTGGGGCTTCACATCTGGCGTCACGAACAGGATAAGGACTAGACCTGTTCAGACAGGTGACCATGTGCCTGGGCGGTCCGCTTGAAAAATTGGAAGCGCCGCCATATTGCCACCATGAAAAGCGCGCAGAAAAACAACAGCAGCCCGCGCTGGGAGAAGTTACCGCCCACGAAGAGGTGTGGCTACCCAGAGATCCCCTGCAGAGTTCTGACCTCGCTTGTGAAGAGAGCGGAAGCGTCCAGAGACGGCGGGAAGGAAAGGGAGCCACAAGCCTGCTGCTGCAGAGAGAAGAAATGGAGTCCAGACGTGGATACCCAGAACCAGGCTCTGCTGCCTGGTGGTGCCGGGAGCTTGCTATCTTCTGCGATCAGCTGGAGGCCAGGATTATACGACAGCTCAGTGAGGGACGCACGGAGCTTCTGGAGATGGCTGCGGCGGTTCGGACCTACGAGGAGGGAGCCGCGCGACGCATGCCAGATCGAGCGGCGACGACTCAGATCCCGATGGTGCCACCGATGGGTGAGTCCAGAGTTGCCCCGGCCAGCGCAAGTGCTCCGACCCCTGCTGCTACGACCGCGGTCCCAGAAGAGGCGCCTGGCGCGGCGACGCTGAGCGAGGCCGCAGCCACGCTAGGTGCGGCCCGCCAAATCCAGGCCGCCGCAGCGACACCCCGCCTGGTCCGCAAAGGTCCGACTGCCACGGCGATACTCATCCGTGCCGCAGGTGTGACGCTGACCCAGGCTGCCACCCTGCTGAGCCCAGTCCGCCAAGACCCCACCGCAGCAGCGACGCTCGTCCGAGCCGCAAGTGAGATGCTGAACCAGGCCGCAGCCCCGCCAGGTGCGGCCCGTCAAGCCCCGATCACTGCAGCGACGCCCAGCTCCACCTGCACGGACCCCATTGAGGATGCGACGCCAATTCAGACCGCGGCTGCAATGCCCAGTCCGGCCCGCCAAGAACTGGCCGCAACAGCGACGCAGATCCAGGCCGCCGCCACGCCAGGCTCGGCCCGCACAGACCAGGCCGCCGCCATGCCAGGCGCGGCCCGCCAAGACCAGGCCGCCGCAGCGATGCCCTGCGCGGCCCGCCAAGAAAAGACTACATCACCATTTATCCCGGCCTGCAGGGCCAGAGCAGACACCGCTCCCCAGTCTAAGGAAGTCCCTACTAGGAAATCCCTGGTAGGTGAGGACCCCGCATACTGGCAGCTGAAGGCTGACCTGGAGGCCAAGTTCCCACAGGAGATGGTGGACCAGTACATGCTCCCTCCGCACACCCCTAAGGCAACCCCTGCGGCAACCACGCCGAAGAGTCCACCGCCTGGGCCAGCTGAGGAACACTCATCCCCAGCGCTGCCACGACCAGAGTGCAGCGAAGAACTAAGGGGGAGAGGAGGGCAAGAAGCTGAGGAGTTGCCCCCGGAGCCAGCAGCAGTGCTAGTCCCAGAGCCGGAGATGCTGCCATATTCCCGCTGGGACGAGGAAGACTTGACACCTCCTGCTGAAGAAGACCTGCCCAACCGCCCCACCTGGGAGCTTGTAAGCTGTACTTCGCAGAATCCAGCCCGCAAGACACGGCGCCGAGGCGGTAGTACAAAGTATCCTCCAACATCACAATCTCCTGAGCAGAAAGACGAAGTCACCGCCAGAGACCTAGAGGAGAAACGGTTCCTGAGAAGGTTCAAACCCCAGATCAGAGGACCCCTGCGTCGAGGAATTGTCGAAGATTTCAGCCTCAAATCAGGATACGGCTTTATAGTATCACCTGGTGTGAAGGAAGGGATTTTCGTCAATCGAAGGGATGTGAGAGCCCATTTGCCCAGAGGACACCCTGGAAGAAATTTGAAGATAGGAGACTCAGTGGAGTTCACTATGCATCAGGGAGAAAGAGGCTGGTATGCCCTAGATGTTGCACCATGTCCTAGAAGTCCTTGCAGAAGCCCTGCAGTCACAACAGAAGATGAAGACAGAGACACTGAAGAAGAGGAAAGAAAGGATCAAGAAACAGACGATAAAAGCACAGGAAGTAACAGATGCCCCAGCCCTACAGGCCCAAGCCCTGGTAAGGAGGAAACAGGAGCAAAGTTCACATAAAGCAAGAAGAAAGCATGCAGCAAGTTAAAGTTTTGAAAAGTTTGAAGTTTTGCAACGTTTACGTTTAAGTATGTGCCCACATAAACTTGTGTGAGAAAACCATAAACCTTAAGGCTATGAACTGGCTATAGCCACAAACTCTCGCAGTGTAAATAGTTACACCAGAGGCACCACTACCAGAGTCAGCCTGTTTAGGGGCTTGGCTCGTCTGCAACCAGGAGGAGCCCGTCCGTATATAGGGCCTTGGCTCACCTGCGACCAGAGAGCATGCCTGTTTATGGGGCCTGGCTCTCCACCACAAAGAGGGTACCTGGTCAGCACCAACTGTGGGGGCCGCCTCTACATCCTGCCAGAAGTGGCTGAAGGCGCGACTCCACCAGGCCAGGTATACCCTGAAACTACCAGACCAGGAAAGCCGCCTCAACATCCTGCCAGAAGTGGCTGAAGGCGCGGCCAACGTGAGAGGGTCTGGGTGGTTAACGGACTTGTGGGTGGAGGGTGGTGATGTATGATAGCTGGTGGTCTTAAAATGTTTTACCATGTTTTAATGTTTTATGCATTTTAAAATGTTGTCTTGCAGCCCGAGGACGTGCTGGTGATAACTAAGGGGGAATGTGGCGCCCCTGACCTGGTCAGGCACCACTGAGTACTGCACCCATGCTGGGGACAGTACAACACAGGTAATCCAGAAGGCTGACCGGGGTGTGGTACACAGGCGCATAGTGATCAGGTCTCACACATGTACCTATGAGAGGACCCCTGGGGATCCCAGGAGGGGGAAAAGCCTTCACCTCCACTGGAATAGTGGAGGGGGCCAAAAGCCTCCATCTCCTCTCAAGGGGTGTGGTAAGAGAGTCTGGTTGCTAGGTGGCGTAGGCAAGAACAGGAGAGGAGGGGCAGTGAGCCAGGCAGTGCAGAGTCCAGGGAGCTCGAGTGAGGAGCAGATCCCGTGGGCTGCTGTAGTCTGACAGCGTCCGCGCAGTGGCTACCGACGGGGGAGAACGGTCAACTAGGAGTGCTACCTGAAATCCATCTTCAGCTAGAGAGAGGGCAACGGAGTGGGAAGTAAGGAGACTGCTAGAGAGTACCAGGCCCAAACGGGCGGCAGATCCCGAAGCGGAGATAGATCCAGCTTTCTTTTGCTAAACCTGCCGGTGTGGGGCTCTCAAAGCCCACGCCACAACACCACAAAAGCCGCAGCCACGTAGCCACAGTTAGGGCCCATAGGTCACAGGAGGCAAGCAGCTGGAGTGGCCTGGTCCAGGCGACAAGCAAACGGCAAACGAAGGGGAGAGAGGCTGCAGCATCTTCCCTGGGTGACCCCCATAGGGACTCAAAGTCGGGGTTACCCCAAACCACCAAGGGCTAAGGAAGGCGAGTTAGTCACCCTCACAAGTCAGCCTGAAGGACACCTGGTTCCCACTTGGTTCATCCCAGCTACGCCCGGGTCACTCACCCTGCCATCAACTGTGAGTAAAAACCCTGAAAGACATCCTGCCTGTGTTGAGTTATTCGGCGCCTTGTGGTTCTACGCACCTACACAGGGTCCTGGGGCTTGCCTCACTCTCAGGAGGCAATTCCAACTAACTGCACTCACCATCAGCCCCAGGCGTCCCTCAACCTGCAGTGGCGGTCCCCACTGACCGCAATTCTGAGAGTGGCGTCACGACAAGAAGAAGATCTCCTACCTGTGACAAGATCCAGACTGACAGTGGAGTCCCTGAAGGTAATGCACCGACACAACACCTGTGGGGCTTCACATCGGCGGCATGGCTGTGTGGGCTTTCAGATGATCATTTTTATTGGTGGTTGTTTAGTCGAAACTAGCCACAAGACCTGCTATGCAATCTGCCATTCACCCAGGCCTTGCCCTCCATTGTTTACTAAGTACACACATCACAGGCTGCCACATTTACTGCAATTAGCAATTCATGCAAATACTTGTAGTGAAGCATTGCTTCAGTCACACTGTCTACTGCACTATGTATGGGAAACATAAATTCCCTCCATATACTGACGAACCAAGAGGAGATAGGCAGGGAAATGAATATTCCATTTCACACTTTATGTAAGGGAGTTATATTACAGGTATAGGATATTACACATTCTAATATACAATGTGGCACAAGAAAAATTGTGTGTTGTTTTACTAATAAGAATAAAATTAGATTATAGCTTCATATATTTCTGTGGGGTGGGCGAGGGTGCCCCTTGTGCTCCCCTTCCCCCCTCACATCCTTCCATTGCAATATAATTAAAAACACATCAAAAAGGTGCAAAAAAACTTTCAAAAGCTTCATAAAAACAGCATACAAAAGCTACATGTTTCAGTAACAGTTTTAAACCTGTATATTTTTAACTAAAATAAACATAAACATATGAATATAAACTTTAGTCCTCGGTATCCTTTATTCTCATCTATTAGCCAAAAGTCAGATTCACTGTGAAGTGATCTATATCTATAATATGCTGCTCTTGTATAGACAAATAGATATTGAAACAGGTGGATTCTGAGCCTGCAATCCTTGGGGCATGCACTGTATTCTATTTGGTGGGCTGCTATCTTCATTGAGGATAAAGAGATATGAGTGGATGGATGGATAGATTAGATAGATAGATAGATAGATAGATAGATAGATAGATACAGTTAGGTCCAGAAATATTTGGACAGTGACACAAGTTTTGTTATTTTAGCTGTTTACAAAAACATGTTCAGAAATACAATTATATATATAATATGGGCTGAAAGTGCACACTCCCAGCTGCAATATGAGAGTTTTCACATCCAAATCGGAGAAAGGGTTTAGGAATCATAGCTCTGTAATGCATAGCCTCCTCTTTTTCAAAGGACCAAAAGTAATTGGACAAGGGACTCTAAGAGCTGCAATTAACTCTGAAGGCGTCTCCCTCGTTAACCTGTAATCAATGAAGTAGTTAAAAGGTCTGGGGTTGATTACAGGTGTGTGGTTTTGCATTTGGAAGCTGTTGCTGTGACCAGACAACATGCGGTCTAAGGAACTCTCAATTGAGGTGAAGCAGAACATCCTGAGGCTGAAAAAAAAAGAAAAAATCCATGAGAGAGATAGCAGACATGCTTGGAGTAGCAAAATCAACAGTTGGGTACATTCTGAGAAAAAAGGAATTGACTGGTGAGCTTGGGAACTCAAAAAGGCCTGGGCGTCCACGGATGACAACAGTGGTGGATGATCGCCGCATACTTTCTTTGGTGAAGAAGAACCCGTTCACAACATCAACTGAAGTCCAGAACACTCTCAGTGAAGTAGGTGTATCTGTCTCTAAGTCAACAGTAAAGAGAAGACTCCATGAAAGTAAATACAAAGGGTTCACATTTAGATGCAAACCATTCATCAATTCCAAAAATAGACAGGCCAGAGTTAAATTTGCTGAAAAACACCTCATGAAGCCAGCTCAGTTCTGGAAAAGTATTCTATGGACAGATGAGACAAAGATCAACCTGTACCAGAATGATGGGAAGAAAAAAGTTTGGAGAAGAAAGGGAACGGCACATGATCCAAGGCACACCACATCCTCTGTAAAACATGGTGGAGGCAACGTGATGGCATGGGCATGCATGACTTTCAATGGCACTGGGTCACTTGTGTTTATTGATGACATAACAGCAGACAAGAGTAGCCGGATGAATTCTGAAGTGTACCGGTATATACTTTCAGCCCAGATTCAGCCAAATGCCGCAAAGTTGATCGGACGGCGCTTCATAGTACAGCTGGACAATGACCCCAAGCATACAGCCAAAGCTACCCAGGAGTTCATGAGTGCAAAAAAGTGGAACATTCTGCAATGGCCAAGTCAATCACCAGATCTTAACCCAATTGAGCATGCATTTCACTTGCTCAAATCCAGACTTAAGACGGAAAGACCCACAAACAAGCAAGACCTGAAGTCTACGGCTGTAAAGGCCTGGCAAAGCAATAAAAAGGAGGAAACCCAGCGTTTGGTGATGTCCATGGGTTCCAGACTTAAGGCAGTGATTGCCTCCAAAGGATTCGCAACAAAATATTGAAAATAAAAAAATTTTTTTTGGGTTTGGTTTATTTGTCCAATTACTTTTGACCTCCTAAAATGTGGAGTGTTTGTAAAGAAACGTGTACAATTCCTACAATTTCTATCAGATATTTTTATTCAAACCTTCAAATTAAACGTTACAATCTGCACTTGAATTCTGTTGTAGAGGTTTCATTTCAAATCCAATGTGGTGGCATGCAGAGCCCAACTCGCGAAAATTGTGTCACTGTCCAAATATTTCTGGACCTAACTGTAGATAGATAGATAGATTGATGAATGGGTGGGTGGTTGCATGGTGGGTGGATGGATGGATATATGGATGGACGGGTGGGTTATGGATGGATAGATAGACAAACGGGGGGATGGGTCAGGTCGGTGGTTGGATTGATGAATAGATAGATGGATGTAGATGGATGGGTGGGTTATGGATGGATGGATAGACAGCAAGACAGATGGATGGTTGGGTGGGTGGTTGGATGGATGTATGTGTTGGTGGGTGTATAGATCGATAGACAGTGAAATGGGTGGATGGGTAGGTTATGGATTGAAGGATAGACAGACAGATGGATGGATGGGTGGGTAGGTGGTTGCATTGATAGATGGATGGGTGGATGCATGGGTGGGTTATAGATGGATAACTAGACTGCCCGATGGATGGGTGGGTGGCTGGATGGATGGGTGGGTGGGTTATAGATCAATAGATAGACAGACAGACAGATGAATGGATGGGTGGGTTATGGATGGATAGATGGATAGATAGATAGATAGGTGGATGATGGATGGATGGGTGCGTTATGGATGGATAGACAGACGGATAGGTGGGTGATTGGATTGATGGATGGATGGATGGGTGAGTTATGGATGGATTTATAGATAGACAGACAGACGGATGGATGCATGAATGAATGGATAGGTGGGTGGTTGGATGGATGAATGGATGGATAGATGTATGGGTGAGTTATTGATAGATAACCCACATTACTACAAAAAGGGGACAATGATGGGCACATTATTAGGATGGGGACTATTCTGGTTACATTACTAGGATGGGAACAAGGATGGGCTCATTACTAGGATGGGGACAATGCTGGGCACATTACTAGGATGGGGATAATGTTGGATACATTACTAGCATTGGACAATGCTGGGCACATTACTAGGAAGGGACAATGCTGGGAACATTACTAGGAAGGGACAATGCTGGGAACATTACAAGGAAGGGACAATGCTGGGCACATTACTATAATGGGGAAATTATTGGGCACATTACTAGGATGGGACAAGGAAGGGCACATTACTAAAATGGGGACAATGCTGGGCACATTACTAGGATGGGGACAATGCTGGGCAAATTACTACAAAAAGGGGACAATGATGGGCACATTATTAGGATGGGGACAATTCTGGTTATATTACTAGGATGGGGACAATGGTGGGTACATTAATACAGAATGGGGTCAATGATTGTCACATTACTAGGATGCAGACAGGGACGGGCACATTACTAGAATGGGGGCAATGCTGGTTACATTCCTAGGATGGGGACAAGGATGGGCACATTACTACAGATTGGGGACAAGGACAGGCACATTACCAGTATGGGGACAATGCTGGGCACATTATTAGGATGGGAATAATGCTGGGCACATTACTAGTATGTGAACAATGATTGACACATTACTAGGATGGAGACAAGAATGGACACATTACTAGGCTGGAGGCAATGATGGGCACATTACTAGGATGGGGACAGGGATGGGCACATTGCTAAAATGGGGACAGCGATGGACACATTGCTACAGGGTGGAGAAAATAATGGACACATTACTAGGATGGTGACAGGGATGGGCACATTACTAGGATGGAGACAAGGAAGGGCACATTACTAAGATGGAGATAAGGATGGCCACATTACTAGGCTGGAAACAATGATGGGCACATTACTATGGTGGGGATAGGGATGGGCACATTACTAGGATGGGGACAGGGATGGGCACATTACTAGGATGGAGAAGAGGATGGGCACATTACTAAGCTGGAGACAATGATGGGGAAAATACTAGGATGATGACAGAGATGGGCACATTACTAGAATGGGGACAATGCTGAGCATATTACTAAAATGGGGACAATGCCTACTAGGATGGGGACAAGGATGGGCACATTACTAGGGTGAGGACAAGGATGGGCACGTTATTAGAATGGGGAAAATGCTGGGCACATTACTAGAATGAGGACTATGCTGGGCACATTACTAGGATGGGGATAATGTTGGATACATTACTAGCATTGGACAATGCTGGGCACATTACTAGGAAGGGACAATGCTGGGAACATTACTAGGAAGGGACAATGCTGGGCACATTACTATAATGGGGACAATGCTGGGCACATTACTAGGATGGGGACAATGCTGGGCAAATTACTACAAAAAGGGGACAATGATGGGCACATTATTAGGATGGGGACAATGCTGGTACATTACTAGGATGGGACAATGCTGTGTACATTCATCGGAAGGGATTAATGTTGGGTACATTATTAGGATGAGACAATGCTGGGCACATTACAAGAATGGGGACAATGATGGGCATGTTACTAGAATGGGGACAAAGATGGACACATTACTAGGATGGGGACAAGGATGGGGACAATACTGGGCACATTACTACAAAAAGGGGACAATGATCAGCACATTATTAGGATTGGACAAATTCTGGTTACATTGCTAGGATGGGAGCAATGCTGGGCACATTACTAGGATGGGAACAAGGCTGGGCGCATTACTAGGATGGCAACAATGCTGGGCACATTACTAGGATAGGAACAAGAATGGGCACATTACTAGGATGGGGACAATGCTGGGCACATTACTAGGATAGGAACAAGAATGGGCACATTACTAGGATGGGGACAATACTGGGCACATTACTAGGATAGGGATAATGCTGGATACATTCCTAGGATGGGATAATGCTGGATACATTACTAGGATGGGACAATGCTGGGCACATTACTAGAATGGAGACAATGCTGGGCACATTACTAGGAAGGGACAATTCTGGGCACATTACTAGGAAGGGACAATGCTGGGCACATTACTAGAATGGGGCCAATGCTGGGCACATTACTAGGATGGGACAAGGAATGGCACATTAGTAAAATGGGGATGATGCTGGGCACATATTAGGATGTGGACAATTCTGGTTATATTACTAGGATGGGAACAATGCAGCGTATATTATTACAGAATGAGGTCAATGATTGTCACATTACTAGGATGCAGACAGGGACGGGCACATTACTAGAATGGGGGCAATGCTGGTTACATTCCTAGGATGGGGACAAGGATGGGCACATTACTACAGATTGGGGACAAGGACAGGCACATTACCAGTATGGGGACAATGCTGGGCACATTATTAGGATGGGAATAATGCTGGGCACATTACTAGTATGCGAACAATGATTGACACATTACTAGGATGGAGACAAGAATGGGCACATTACTAGGCTGGAGGCAATGATGGGCACATTACTAGGATGGGGACAGGGATGGGCACATTACTAGGATGGGGACAGGGATGGGCACATTGCTAAAATGGGGACAACGATGGACACATTGCTACAGGGTGGAGAAAATAATGGACACATTACTAGGATGGTGACAGGGATGGGCACATTACTAGGATGGAGACAAGGAAGGGCACATTACTAGGATGGAGATAAGGATGGCCACATTACTAGGCTGGAAACAATGATGGGCACATTACTATTGTGGGGATAGGGATGGGCACATTAGTAGGATGGGGACAGGGATGGGCACATTACTAGGATGGAGAAGAGGATGGGCACATTACTAAGCTGGAGACAATGATGGGCAAAATACTAGGATGATGACAGAGATGGGCACATTACTAGAATGGGGAAAATTCTGAGCATATTACTAAAATGGGGACAATGCCTACTAGGATGGGGACAAGGATGGGCACATTACTAGGGTGAGGACAAGGATGGGCACGTTATTAGAATGGGGAAAATGCTGGGCACATTACTAGAATGAGGACTATGCTGGGCACATTACTAGACTGGAGACTATGCTGGGCACATTAATACAGAATGGGGACAATGATTGACATATTACTAGGATGGAGACAATGATGGGCACATTACTACAGGATGAAGACAATGATGGGCACATTACTAGGATGGAGACAAGGAAGGGCACATTATTAGGATGGAGACAAAGATGGGCATATTACTAGGCTGGAGGCAAAGATGGGCACATTACTAGGATGGGGACAGGGATGGGCTGGAGGCAATGATGGGCACATTACTAGGATGGAGAGAAGGCTGGGCACATTTCTAGGCTGAAGACAATGATGGGCACAATATCAGGATGGTGACAGAGATGGGCACATTACTAGAATGGGAACAATGCTGGGCACATTACTAGAATGGGGATAATGCTGGGCATATTACTAGCATGGGGACAAGGATGGGCACATTACTAGGATGGGGACAAGGATTGCCTCATTACTAGAATGGAGACAATGCTGGGCACATTACTAGAATGAGGACTATGCTAGGCACATTACTAGAATTGGGACTATGCTGGGAAAATTACTACAACATGGGGACAATGATTGACACATTACTAGGATGGAGACAAGGATGGGCACATTACTAGGATGGGGTCAGGGATGGGCATATTACTAGGATGGAGACAAGGAAGGGCACATTACTAGGATGGGGACAAGGATGGGCATATTACTAGGCTGGAGGCAATGATGGGCACATTACTAGGATGGGGACAAGGATAGGCACATTACTAGGCTGGGGACAAGGGATGGGCATAAAAATGCTGGAAAAACGCAGAAAGCATTGACATGCTGCATCTTTAAAAACACAGCCAAGATGGACATGCTGCATCTTTAAAAACGCAGCCAAGATGCAGCCAACAAAAGATGTCCAGTGTGAACTTAAGGCCCCGTCACACACAGAGATAAATC